>NC_056750.1:134619859-134783098 GCF_019279795.1 Protopterus annectens
CCCAGTTCCAGTTGTGTGAGAAATGAGTCCAGGCTGAAGTTGAAATATCTATAATGAAACACTTGGAATTGCTTAGTCACTTAAAGTGATTTAGAAAGATCGGTGAAGTTTTTCATTTGTACTGAAAATTAGACAGGCAGCTTTCATTTATTTGTTTAGTTGGTTATTTATGTTTTTACTTTATAGTAAGCTGATTTTAATAAATCAACTGCTGTAGTACAGTAACATCATCTTGTAGTCTCAATTTGCAAAACACAATCCTGTTTATTTCAGTTAGGATGTGGAGATCATCTACATACGCTGTTGCACTGAGGGAGGACAGATCTTGGGATAAATCATTTAGGAAGAGAAAAAAGACAACTGGCCCAAGAACAGAACCCAAGGGACTCATAATCAAAATGTTTAAGCCATGCTTACCTGAAAGGTTCTGTTGTGTAGGTAATTAGAGGACCAATGTAGTACATTAGGGTTAAAGTTTTGTTATACTTTGTTTTTTTTTTTGTTTTTTTTTGATGAGGGCATTGCTGTTAACATTATCGAAAGGTCAGGTCACATCAATGAAAGCAGTATCTGTAAATAAGCCATTACTCATGTTGGAACATATGGTATCAGTTAACTGTACAGACTGCTCTTATGGTAGACTGTCATTATGGTACTAAAGCCAGCTCTAAAGCCATGGTATTTTTCTGTAAGTAGACTGTATTTATTAATATTTGTGGGTGGATTATTTTTTCCCTGATTTTTGTTCTAATGCAGAGCTTTGAGACTGGCCCATAACCTTATTTATTAATAGTTGTTGATGGATTATTTTCTCCCTGATCTTTATTCCAGGGCAGAAGTTTGAGACTGACCGACAACCATAACTTTTAATAGTTGTGGGAAAATTATTTTTTCCCCTGATGTTTGTTCCTGAGAAGAGGTTTGAGACTGGCCCTTAACCATATTTATTAATAGTTGCTGGTTAATTATTTTTTCCCTCATTTTTGTTACAGGGCAGAGGTTTGAGACTGCCCCATAACCATATTTATTAATTTTGGCTGGTGGATTATTTTTTTCACTTATTTCTGTTCCAGGGAAGACGTTTAAGACTGGCCTATACTTGTGGTTATGAAAAGTGTATAGTGGTATTATGTGAGCACATGTGACTTGACTGGGTCCATCTGTGGTTATTCTATACACAATGATAACTTTTTGGCACTGAACCTCAGTTACCAAGTTGTCATTTCTTTAGTCAGTATCTTTAGATCTTCAAGCAATAATGCCCTCCGTTCATGCCTACTAACCCCACCTTATTGTTGTCCACACAAAGCTTCTCCCTACCTCTAGCTAAGGTCTACTTCCACTCTCTCCACAAGGCTTAGGCCTAAGCTCATCACCAAAACTCTTCTGTTAGCCCAGTGGGTATAGGATAGAGTAAATCATCTTCCTGAATTCTACAGACATAACAAATCTACCATATTATCCTTTTCTACATCTGCCATGAGCCTGTCTCATAACAGGATTGTATATGCTCATCAAGAACTTCATTTAGTTATGCCATGTTTGTGCATGTCTTCTGGAACATTTGGTTTAAGTAACTTAGTAAGCCAGATGTGGAGAAGTGTTTCTGTTAACAAAGTTACCGGAGCCAATAAGTGAGACTGACTGGTGTTCACAGCTCTTACAAAAATCTGCACACTAGGAAGGGTGGTTATGTCCCATCCCACTGGCGTACACAAATAAGAAGGGGAGAGTGGTAAACAAGGGGTGAAAATCTGCGGCCCTGGTTCAGCTGTAAACCAGGAAAGTATACAGGCTACACTTTTAGATACACATAAACACTTTCTACTAAGACAACCAAACTAAGAAACCATGGTTCTTTAAACACAGGGAAGTGGAAGACATTGCAAACAAAAAACAATTTATCAAATTATAATGTAATAAAATAAAACCATGGTAAATATGCCATTTTTTAATTCAAAATGAGCTATCATTCAATTTTATTCAGAAAGAAGAGAAAACAAAAAAAAATGTTTTCTCATATAACAGCAGAATGAGCCCATTAGGCCCAAATGTATATTTTAAAAGACAACTTGGAATTAATCAAGAGAAGATTTTGGGATTAAAATTAATCTGAAAAAGCTTAAAAATGCACCAACTTTAATGGAAACAACTACAACAACAAGATAATAACACTATTAATAATCAACACTGCAATAAAATCAGAATAGGCAAACTCACAGAGAAGGAATTAAACATATACAGCTCAACAAACTGGTATAACATAAAGCTATAACAGAGGTAAATGGAAAGCACAGGAGAAGGCAATACCTGCAGCAAATAGGAAATAATCTTATGTTGTAACAGGAGAAGAGGGGGCCTCATCTAAAACTAATCTGTAAACTGCAACAGACCACGGCTGATATTCATATACAAATGCTGGGTGCCTTTGCACTGCTAATAGTCCACTGTTTTTTGCTATGTGACGTGGCTTGCAGCTAAAAAGAGACTCACATGACTGCTACATATATTGACTGATGCACTGTGTTGTGTGCTATATGTCTACAAATCCCATCCCAAATATATGAATGGTGAAGAACAGTCAGGCAGGGTAACAAACACGGTGCAGGGTTGTAGCCTACAAAGGTTGATGACAGGCTGAAGCAGCAAGTACTTTTATTATTTTGTCTGTCCTGGGCTAAGGCTCATTCTTACTGGTGGCTCATGAGCCCTGCCTGAATATTATTATCTAAGAATCACACACTAGTCAGATGGAGATGGACAGCCCAGGATTACAGCACAGAGCTCATTAACAGCTCACAGCCTTAATCGTCTGCACTGATCTGCCACACCAGGCACACAATATCAGGAGGATATATTTCCAGAGTACCCGGAGGAAACCCAAGCTCATGCAGGGAGGACATGCAGACTCAGCAAAGAAGGTACCCCAGCTGAGAATTGAACCGGAGAATCTCTTGCCGGGAGCCGACAATATTAACTGCTGCACCACTGCGCCACTCTAGTGTGTTCGCTTTATTAAAATAACTGTTGCCACTTGTATACTGGTCACGTAGTGGGGTTTTCTGTATGACAGACATCTTGAAAAGTCACATGTAATAAGGGAGATTCGGAAAATTTTGTTAAGGGTTAAATCAAGCATGAAAACCAAGACATACCTCCATAAACAGGGATATCCTGTGCAGGGGTAAATCAGGTCTGAAAATAGGAACACTCCTTCAAAAAAGGGACAGTTGAGAGGACTGTTTATTGGTCTTAGTTTATTACAAGTCTAAAACTAATAATAATAAAAAAATTCAGCTACAACTAACTACCTCTACAGCTCCAAACAGGTACACACACCTAGCACTATCATATGACATTGCTGGCAGTAAAGCCTAGCGGTTAGAATAATGAACACAGTACAGCCAGCCAGCTTACCAAACAGTACTTGTTTTCCTTAGCTACTATTTGTACTTTGGGTTATGTCAGACAGCCATGTCACTTCTCATTTCCCATATTACCTCTAAATAAATATTCCCTTACCTAACACTCCCCAGATACATAAAAATATGAAATAATTAGAGAGATGGGCTCCTACTATTTAATATTTTTATGCCTGAATTTCCAACTTATAGAAATGTCATATTAAGTAAAGTCGCTGATGACACTAATGTTGGGGTAATTACTAACCATGTTTAAGACTAAGCAATTTTGCAAGGGTATTTAGATGAATTGTTCATTTTGGGCACAAATAAAAATGTGAAATTTAATGCAAGTAAGAAGAGGATATTACATTTTGGTTACCCTAACTCTTGCCTTCTATACGCCTTGGACAATGTCATTCTATGGAGTGATGATAAAGTTAGAGAACTGGGAATTTTGGTGGATAACAAACTTGATTATGAAGAAAATTTAAAAAATTGGTTATTAAGAAGTACTATTCAGTTATTAGAAAAATACTATTTAGTTTTTCAAGTAGGGATGAAAATGTACTGATACCAATATATAACTTTAAGTTTAGAACTAATATGGAATGTTATAGAAAAGTGTATGCTTATAACCATTCACAGATAATTTTTCTGGAATAAATCCTGAAGTATTTTACAAAAAAGATTAGCAGAGTTAAAATATTAGAAAACACCGCTAGGTTGGTACGATTATCCCTCTATTCCATAAACTGTAGATGTAGTCAAGGAGATCTTATTTTAGCTTGTAACAGTTTGCATAATGTGGGCATGTTGACCACACTTGGCTTGGAGGAATATTCATTATTTTTTTAAAAATCCCACATATAAAACAGAACGAAAGAAATTAAGAGTGGGTAAATTATGGCATGCCTTCCAAATGGGATAAGAAAGTCTTCTAACGCGAGTAATTTTACAGCTGGTATTGATAAATGGTTTGACGATGAAGTTTACTTGTTTTTTTTTTTATAGGTGTTGAGCTCATTCAAGATCAGTTTTGACACCCTGAGCTTGGGTAAGTTGTACATTAAACATTGAATATCCAATAAATGATGGCATTTAAAAAAGTACACAGGATTCGTGGAACTAGTATAAATCATAGCTGCATGCACTCATAGCAGAGTTCAAAAACAAAATACTGTACCCTCCCCTGTTTTTGCCCCTGTGCAATATTATCAATATTTTCCAAATATATATATATATATATATATATATATATATATATATATATATACATATAGTGGTTTAGACTTGTATCTATGTTATAATAATTTAATTTGAATGCAGTGATAAAGGAAACCCCAGAAATAGGCATATGAGCAAAATACGTGATCATTAAAAACCCCTAACCGGGAAAAGCCGAAAAGACAAACAACAACAACATCATCTATCTTCCACTAATATATCATTCCCAACAAGGTGGATATACTGAAGCAACTGTGACTCTGAAATGTGCCTCAAGAGAATTTTGATTTGCTTCTTGGATAGCTAGCAAGCAAGTGATAGTTGTATTCCAGTGCTCTTCTAAGGAATTCATTGGTACAAGTTTAAAGCTCTGATGTCTAAAGTACTATGTAAAGTTTTGAGTTACAACTTGTGAAACACTGTGAAGGCTGTTGCCTGGCAGCTATTCTCACCTGCAGTTGCAGCGATACTGCTCTTCAAAGATAAAGGTGCTGAGTTCTGTTCCCCGCTGAGGCCAGAGTCGTGTTCATTTTGTTGGCCCTCAGGTGATGTGTCTTCCTGAATGTTTCTCTGGAGAAAAGGCACACAAAGTGGTTACAGATCTCCTATTTTCATGGAAGCACAATCCAGTACTAAAGACCTAAGTATTTCAACATGTTGTTTTTAAAACAGTTCTGCAGCCATTACAGCTTGCCGCATAATACATTACTTATACCTTTCCAGTATTTAAAATAAAGATTAATCTACTAGAACTCTGCCAGAAAAATTGTTTCTCCTCTCATGTTTTTAACAGTTTTGTTCATCCCAGTTAATCATAGTAATTGAGATGTTAAACACTGCAGACCTGTGGTTCTGAAAGCTACTTGTAATGTTCGTTAAAATTAATACTGCATTACTTATTATCCATTACACAACAAAAAATGTCATATAAGAGAACAGTAAAAATAAATTAATATTTAACTGATGCATAGTAATTCAAAAACTTTAAAAATCTACTTCATCAGATTGTGGTTTTCATGTGTTATTTTCGTACATTTGAAGGGAAAAGACTACTCGTTCTAGATTTTAGGTAACTTAGGAAACTGCACAGTGCACTGTAAAATACTGCTTCGAGCTACTAGCTGATTTATCAGGCATGTTCTACAGTGCAATGTAGTATGTCCCTTCTCTCTGAAGCAATAGGGATGTTGGGATTAATCTGAACAAATGCATGCTGTTTTTCAAGGCACTGATTACCTATATCCAGGGATGCGGATAAATGTTTTTAATGGAGCATTGTTTAGAAGCAAATCAACATGTTGTGGTTGGCTGACAGTAATGTTTTCTGAGTAACAACCTCATGTCAGTTCTTTTCTGCTTTCTCTCCCAAAACTTTAGACACTGCGAAAATTGTAATAGTTTCTGTTCTAACATCAAGATAACAACATCATAATTATGCTGATTTCTGCAGTATTATTAATTCTGACTTACAAAAACAACAGGGTTACCACCTGTCCCACTTTGCGAGGGACAGTCCCTCTTTGGGCAGTTGTGTGCTGACAAAAAAATTGTAAAAATGGCGAATGTCCTGAGATTTTAGGACAAAATTATTTCCTATATTTTATGTAATAGTTGCATAAACAAGTTATTCTGTATCTAAAATACCTAAATGTTATAAGAAACAGAATAAGCAACTAAAATGCTACAATAATAAGCTTTTATTTAGGCAAAAAAGTTAAGTTCTAACCTTTGTACTGACCGTGGGTATGTGTCGGCCTGTAAAATCTGATGTTTGTACCAAAAATGTCCCACTTTGGCCATTTGAAAAGGTGGCAACCCTAAAAAACAACTTGTACTACTAGAGTTTTGCTCCACGAACCTCAAGTTGAAATGGATTCTGCCTAGTGAGCTCCTCCAGTCAAGAAAACTAAAAATAGATAATGTGTTCTTAACAACTTAACTGCCACAAAAACATAAGTGACTGCATACTACAACAGGGCAAAAATAAACACTACCAGTAAAGAATATAACCAGCGATCAATTATGTAAGGAGGTCAGTCTGAAATCGCATTTATTGAAGGAGAATGCAGCATTTCTTTATTTCTTTATTGTGAACATCCCCTGGGTTGTGGATTTAGAGAGGAGATGAAACTTGGAAGGCGGCTTCATCTTGGAGGGGTAGTGCATGCAGGGAGAGAATATGTTGCTGAGTGAACCTTCACTATGACAAGAAAAAAGAACTTGTCTGACAGAGCACATTATAAAAACACAAATAAAGCTGGTACTAAACTCGGATCAGACAGAGAGAAGTGACAATTGTAACCACAACTCCAACAGGCTGATCATTACTTCTCCAAGTATCCCAATGTTACACTTGTGTGTTACGGCTGACACTGTTCAAAAGACATACTGCTATTTCCAGTCTTTTAACATTGATGGTATTCATACTTCCTTGGTTACATCAGTTTGCTTATATCACAGACTACCATCAAAAAACAGCTGTAATGTACGACTTGCATGCCACAAACTTTTATCTGCACTGTAATTCTTAAAGATGCCTTTATTTCAAAAATGATATTTACAATTATTTTATAAAAACTAACAACTGCTGCTTCCTGATGCACATAATTTTGTTGTTTGATTTGTTTACCATGTTTTGGCATGCTAATTTTAGACTAAGCTATTGAGTTTTTCCATATTTTACTTATTTATTTGTAGAGTATGCTATTGCATTGCTTTGTATATATAATTGTATTGTTTGTTTTATGCTTATTACCATGTTTTGTAATGCTAGCTTTAGACAATGTTATTGCATTTTCTAACTGTATGTTGTTACTTCATTTGTAGCAAATGAAGCCTGATTCACACACTGATTTGATTGATTAAATGAATATATGTTTGTTTTACTTAAAGTAAGCAGGCTAGACTGCATGACCTATTTTCTGCTATGACTTGATAATTTATTAGGGGAACAAGTTATGTCAAACATACAGGAGTAACCACAATGCAGCACTAGCTGAGTAAGGTATATCCAAAGCCAGCAATAAAAGCAACATTTGTTTGTTTGTTTGTCCTTTGTTGACTGGATTAGCCTTACTAGGCTAACAGCCTCTTTTCAGGGGGAATACCTGAAGTAGTAGCAATACTACTATTGAAAAATTGGAGAGAGAATCAGGGAACTTTTTTTTTTTAGTTGGTACTGCAGGATCTTTTAGTATTCCGTGGCGGTGCAGTGGTAGCATTGTTGCCTCACAGCAAGAGGTTCTCCCGTTCGATTCTCGGCTTGGGTTGGGAGTGCCTTCTGTGTGGAGTCTGCATGTCCTCCCCACAATCGAGTGGGTGTTCGAAAGACATGCGTTGAATGGGCGTGCCTTTGTTGAAGGTTGGGCATCGGGCTGGCAACTCAACACCATAAAAAAAAAACAACTGCCAATCACTAGCGAACTGGAGTTCCACTGTGGCAACCCCTAACTGGGAAAAGCCGAAAGACAAACAACAAAACTGCAGGATCTTTTACATGCAACCGAGCTATCGTCAACTCAAGTAGATGGGGCCTTGGTTTAATGTCTCATCCAAAGGGTAACACATTCAGAAGTGGAGCACCCCCTTATACTGTACTGCAGTGTCAGCAATCAATCCGCCTGGTATGGGAATAGAACTCACAGCCTTCTGTATCAAAGGCAAGTATGCTACCTGCTGCATGACTGACCTTACGACACAGACACAGCCTTGACTTAATATACAATCAATATTATTTAACCAATGGTTAGATTACTGATTCACATAGTTGTAGTTAGTTTTTTTTTTCCTGCCAAAATCAGTAAATCTGAGTATACATTTTGGGTGTGTAGGTATGTGGGTAATGTATTTGAGATTCCAAGCCCCCAAAATGGGAAAGCCTTTGTGAAATATGTTAATGGTATGGGTGCAATGTGGTCAAAGGACTGGAGAAGAAAAGGAGTTACTTAACAGTGAAAAGGCTGTTTCTCTAAAGGCATCACAACAGCGTTTCAACAGAAGCTATTTTGTCAATCATGTAGCATATGGCGACATTTTTCTCTTGGGTTGATTGACAAAGTATCAGGTTTGATACAGTGATGTTGGAGTTTAGGGGGCTAAACCATCAATGTGCAAACTCTGTTTTAATGCCATTTGCAGCCTATTTCAGTTAGAAAGGGCCCTGCCATGATCAATGGTAACTTATAATCCAAAACAAGTAGCTGAATGTGTTTAGCCATATTCAATTTGATTTGAGAGTTACAGAGTATGCAGAATTAGGACATATCCCCAGTAGCACCTTGAATCTAGTAGACATTTTACCTAGTTGGTCTGAGAATGCTACCTATAGAGTGAGGCAGAAGCGCAGGCATGTGAACTGATTCACTGACTGCAGAAGTATTCCCTGTAGAGAAGACACAGCCCAATACGTAGCTATATAAAAATACTTTTTTAAGTTTTGGGCAAAATTCAGACAACTGAGCTCAACATTTGTTTTGGCAACATTAGTGGATAAGAAGTTACCAATATTGCTTGCTAGCTGATCAAATAAACACATTAGCAGCACAAAAACATTAGAATTAGGGAAGAAGACTTGAAAAGCTTTCATAAAGATGATAAATAAACGCAGATGAAGTACAGATCCTTCAGGAACAGCAAGGCTAAATTGTTCATGGGAAGAGAAAGAAATGTTTATTTTAACATGGAAGAACCACACTACGTGTAACTAACTATGCAAGCAAATTCAGGGAGAGGCCACACCGTGGCATTTCGGACACAGCTTTGCAATGATGGATAGAATAAGAGTTTTGAATCACTACCCTAATCCAGTTACTTCATCTTTGCCCATATTCAGAAGGATGTTTTAGTAAGGCAGAGTCTGGCAGTTAAAGTACTGTGGCCTTTCTGGAGATCACATTGGTCTTTGCGGAGGAAGCCACGGAAGTTCATATAAGAGGTAAGACTGAAAGACATAACCCTCTCAAGAATTTTTGATAATGGTTAGAGAAATTAGATTGGACAGTATGAATTAAGCAGCTGGGGAGCTTTTATTTGGGGAGAAGATTTCCACAGGTTTAGGAATAAACCAGATGCCAATGACTTGCCTAATATCTGCTGCAGAGGTACACCTAGAAAGGTATCACAGCCCTTAAGAAATTTAAGGAGAGAGGCCTTCAGATTGTGTTGTTGTAATCTGGGAAACTTTCTAAGCCATTTATTAATTTTAATCAACACAGATCTGGAGGGGAAGGAAGGATTACAGTCAGAAAACTAAGGCTGTAGATTAGCACTCAACGGTATTTAGTTTGGAGAGGAACTTATGTGTGGGTCATCGAACAGGTGACTGAAGAGATTTACTATGTTAAAATGATTAGTTATGACCTGACAGGTTAGATTTTAACCTGACCAATTGATTTTGATTAACCTAGTAGGTGGTTTATCTGATCTGTTTCCACAGCTCCTTGAGGTTCACCAGCAGAAGACATCACATGCTTTGGCATAAGCAGCTTTAGCTCTGTACATTATTTTTTTTTATTTTTACATATTCCTGAAATCAGAAAATTCTACACAGCTGAAGTGTGAGTTTAAAAACATACAACTCTCCAAAGGAAACATCTTCCCATTCACTCCCTTTTTAAGTATGTGAATTAACTAGTGAGATGGAGTCTTTTTATTTGCCTACTAATGAGTGGAAAATATTACTCTGCAGTGGTTAAAAAATACCTGGGCTGTGCTTGCAAATGGCCCATTGAGGTCATTGCACTACTCAAGTAAACAAATATAAATAAATAAAAAGTAAGAAGGCATTGCAGTGCTGTGCTAGGATGTACTGCAAAAACACTCAATGTTTACCATCTAAAGATCTAATGAGGGCCTGCATCTCTGTTTAAAGGAATTAAGGGAGATAATATAGTAGGGTTAGTGACCCTTGTGCTACAGCAGAAAAGTGGGTGGTAAACTTATAGTGGTCACTGAACAGGTGAGTATTAGGTACGGGTAGCGCCTTACCAGAGATTTAATGAGGACCCAGTCTAATCTACTATGTCTGGTAGATTTAGAAAGGGCAGAGACTAGATAAAAGTTTAACGTGCATAAAATGTCATTCGCTAGTAAGCTGATCCCAAATAACCAAGCATAACAGCATTTGTTCTGTTAATATACTTGGAAAAGTTACTTAAAATTCTGTATAAAGTATCAGCTGAAGTGGAAGGTGGTGCGTTACAGAATACACTGACTGCAAGCTTCAAATGACAATCAATTAGATGTGAACATGTAAGCCAGTTAAACTCATGGTCTGAGTTACTAAGAGGGCAAGTAATTATAAATAGGTTGGGATATGCCTGGTTTTGAGCAACAGCACACCTCCTTCTGAGCTTGTCCCAGGCCTCTGTTCTGACTCTGAAATGACTGATACAATGTATCATTAGACAGTGGAAGCATGTCATCCTACTTTAGCTAAGATATGACCACAATGTCAGAACAATGTTCCACAATACAGTCCTGTAGGTGACAGAATTTGTTCCTAATGCTACCTGGTACTTAAATACATGCCAGACATCTCCTCCTTTTTCCCTTAGGGAGGGTATCTCTAACACCAAGACTTAGTTTGATGATGTTTGCACTTTGTAGAAGAATGTAATGAGAAGAAAATATACAAGTATTGATTACGTACTACAGATGTCATAAAATTCAAACTTAATATCAGGATGGCTAGCATTTAACACTCTGATACAACAGCATATTACCTACATAGCATTACAGTCCACTTAGATCTGTATTGTATGTTTTAATTCTGATAGGAACAACTTCCAAAATGTGTTAACTGAAGTCACTCACTACTGCATGTCAACAATTTAAAACGATGGTTTAATTTTTCATTATAAACACTTAGATACAAAACAAAGCACCAAGGATAACTCTCTGAGTAAAGGGAACTGATCTTTGTGATTTGCATATGCTGTGCTACCCATCGTAAACTGTGGGTATGCCTATCGTAAACTGTGGCCATGCCTATCATAAACTGTGGCCTTGCCTATCATAAACTGTGGCCTTGCCCATCATAAACTGTGGCCTTGCCTATCACAAACTGTGGCCTTGCCTATCATAAACTGTGGCCTTGCAGATCACAAACTGTGGCCATGCCTATCGTAAACTGTGGCCATGCCTATCATAAACTGTGGCCTTGCCTATCACAAACTGTGGCCTTGCAGATCACAAACTGTGGCCATGCCTATCGTAAACTGTGGCCATGCCTATCATAAACTGTGGCCTTGCCTATCACAAACTGTGGCCTTGCCTATCACAAACTGTGGCCTTGCCTATCATAAACTGTGGCCTTGCAGATCACAAACTGTGGCCATGCCTATCACAAACTTTGTCTTTCATAAACTGTGGCCTTAGTGAAATACAGTTAGGGTGGATGAAGCTCTCAGCGAAACATCAGGCAGTATACTGTTCACTGTAAGTTACAGAGCAGTCAGGATGGTGATGGAGGAGGGGGGATGTACACAGAGAACAGCAGCCAATACATAATAATGAAACTGCCACTCAGAAATGCTGCAACAGTTACTGAAGGTGAGATGAGAATACAGAAGTTGTGACCAGTGAAGGACTGGTAATGAAAAACAGTTTTCCCAGTGAAAACAGCATATAGCTCATCATGGCTAGCAGAAGTCTGAGCAGTAAAGAAAATAACCATCCTGTTAAGAACAAATGACAGAGGTAAGCCTCAATAAACAACTGCTGCTATCCAATACTGCATTGTCCACCTAACATCTACCCTTTTCTGAAGCTGCACTCTGCACTTAACAGATGCTCTGCTGGCCTATGCTGTCCTCAGGTCTTGTTGACTCAAAGGATTTGGTTACATCACTGTTAATGGTAACAGTAAATTAAAATTCAGGTATGGTGCCCACACTGACCAAGGACAGCATGTAAAAATTAGGACTTTGTGAAGTACTATGGTCACTATGAAAATAAATACCTGTACTTTGTGTGGGCATGGTAACATGGTAAGGACATTATCAGGACTAAATACTTTAAAACTGCTTATTTCTAAAAATGCTATTATTCTGCATGCCTGGTGCAATTCTGACAATGCCTTACTTTTTGTTACAGCTGTGTGTGTCTGATGGAATTCTGTTCTTAACAAACATCTTACTAATGTTTCTATACCATTAATATCTTGCAGCTTACAGTAGTTAGTTAACTAATCCTATGTTTTTATGTATGACTGTATCACTTCCAGCTAGAAGAGTTTGATCTATAGAAAAGTATACAGAAAAATATGAAACATCAATCCTAGCCTTACAGATGGCTCAGGATAGCAAAAAGAAGGACACCTCAGCAAATAAGCATCAGTAAAACAGAATGTCTTCCCCTGCTCAGTCTACAACAGTACACAATACGAGGGGGGGGGCAGCATATCTGTCCTCAGTGTATACCCACAGCCTCTACAGAGGGCTAATCTGTCTGTAAATTATACAGGGTCAGCATATCTGTCTTCAGTTTATACCCACAGCCTCTACAGAGAGTTAATCTTTCTCTAAAAGGATGATCTGTCAGAAACTATGAATATAACTTAGGGAGATGCTACATTTTCCCTGTTGGAGGGAGTGAGTTCAAGATAACTTAAAAGTCATACTCAAATACACAATAAACTATTAAATATTACATTACAATGCAAATGTCTTACCAGTTTGTCCTGAACAATGCGGACATCCTTGATCACGTCCAGTTTAAGCACCTCAAACACTTTACGAGTTACAATAATGCATGCTAAAATAAGAATGAAGGATAGTCAGATAAGTAAGAATTATTGGAATATTACTTTTTAAGGAGACGCTGCTTTTCAAACTCAGGCTGTGAATGACATTTCTAACATAAGCAGAAACTTTTTTAATTCAAAAGAGAAAAAAAAAATACTTCCCTTGCAAACTTTAAAGAACTTCACAAAATAAATTATGCCTAAATATGTCACCCAGGTCCAGCAAATGACATCAAAATGTTTCCAGAAGCTTTAGCACTCTCAAAATATCAAATATTTAAAGAAGAATCTTACATCATACAGAAGTTCAGGTTTTCCAAATGAACAGTGCTTAACATCATATTGTAAAACCCTTGACTTATGCAAAACTAACCATAAATATCACTTTTCATTGTACAACACAGCATGGAACAAAATCTATTGCTACCCTTTCTAACGTCGTTCAAGAATTTCAGAAAAGCACATTCATCTTTTAATATGTGCTCTATGCTTTTACATCTGCTCAGGTCTTGCTGGCTTTCAAATTATAATTCTCCCCTTACAATATCATTTATGTGTACCCCCCCCCAATGTTATGGGTGGACTAGGTTGCCTTTAACCCAATTTAAAGAATGAGCTTGAGGGAGAAGTGATACAGAATGAGGAGATGGAAAAAGAATGGATAGCACAAAAGAACAGAGAGAGAGAATGACAGAGGACAAAGAACTAATTTTGAGTTTCCTAGCAGTAAAGTTGGTTGAAACAGGAGGACAAAACTTGGTATATCAACAGCTAGTACAATCCAGTTTGTACAATTGCAGTAGCTAATGAACTAGTCAGGTATATCTATTTATTTGTCTTCATTTATCAGGCAAGTCTGACTACGTATAATTTATTAATTTATTTTATGCTATTTATACTTTGTTGATCAGGTTAGTCCCACTTGACTAGTAGCGTCTTTTCAGGGGAGACCGACAATGGTATTTATACTACTAGGGGAAATATGGCCATGGCATCAGGCAACTTCCCTTACTCTTTTAGATAGGTGCCATGGGATCCTTTATATCCAAAAACTAGAAAAGAATACGAAAACAAGTAAAACAAAAGAACTGATGTTATAAAAACGGCAACCCGAACACACTGGAAAAATAAATTTAATGTAAAGCGCTTTTCTTTTGACTTAATTTACAAACATCTTCAGACAAAGTAGCATCACAAGATAGTCAAATACATACACCCAATTAAAAACTTAATTGGTACTCATTAAAAAGGAAAAAAGCAGTTGAAAATATTCACCCTTAAAGATATAACACATCTTCATACAGCTCACCTAACCTAATAAATACTACGAGCAATTCACAGATAATATTGAAAAATACATAGGAATATATGAACGAAAACAATTAAAATAAAATAAATATGTGAAAAACACAATATAATACAATATATGAAAAACACAAACTATCCCTGCTTAAGGAACTAATAAAAAAAATATTTGTAAAAACAAACTTAATTTAACTTATTATCATCTCTTTAAACTTTTAAGTTTTAGAATGCTGCTAATAGAGCAGCTCTCATTCAAACCAGGAAAATGATAAGCGTTTAGTCTTATCTGTCATAATAACTCTAGTTCCTCTAACTTAAGAGGTGCAGGACCACCTCTGACATCATGAGAAATCTGATCTATCACCAAAAATTTAAAAGAATGATCAGGACAGGTTGATATGTGCTTGGTCAGTGCGTTATCTAACCTTTTCTTATTAATGGCATAAACATGCTCATACATTCGGTCTCGGAGTCTTCTCTCCATTTTACCAATGTAGAAAGCATGACAAACCTGGCACTGAGCTAAGTAAACAATCCATCCTGGAATTACAGTTCGCCCTACACTTTAAGGTGAATTGAGCATCATGAATCCTAAATCTATTAGATTCTATTACATACTTGCAATAATTGCATGCTTGGCATTTGTATATTCCCAGAGATTTAGGGAGTAATCTTTGATGTTGCTCAAAAAATGCCTTTAAATTTTTAGCTTTCCTATATGTCACTTGAGGTTGATGTCCTAACTTAGTGAACACACATGAATCGGTCCTAAATAAAGCCCAGTTTTTTTCGAATAATATTCAAACATACATTACTGTCGATGTTAAAAGTAGTGATGAACATAGGGGCTTGAATGGTAGATTTAATAACATTGTTGTCAATACTAGGTACAACATACTCATGTGTATCCACATATTGCTCCTGTGTATGCCTAATGCCGAATAATGGCTTATACATACGACTAGTTCTCTTATTCGTAACTTCCTCTATCAAGTCGTTGAGCAATGTTTCGGGGTAACCCCGATGTAAAAACATACACTTTAACAGTTGACATTCTTCATAAAAGTTAGATTCAAGACTAACAATACGGGCCACCCTAACTAACTGGCCTTTAATGACAGCCCATTTTTGGTGATAGGGATGACAGCTCGAGAAATGTAGAAAGGAGTTTGAATACGTGTTTTTCCTATGAATTTTTGCTGAAAAACCTTCAGAAAAATGGTCTTTTGATAACCATATATCTAAATAGGCAATACCTTCACTACTAAATGTTGAAGTGAATTTCAAAAACTGGGTTGTGTTACTGAAATGATTAACTACCACATTACTGGATGTTTCGTCACCATCTAGTAGGATAAAAATGTCATCCAAGTAACGGGTATAAAAGATTATACTGTCTTTAATTTCCTGGTCATTAAATACAAAGGTGTGTTCCCAATGGGCCATAACCAAATTGGCAATACTAGCCCCACAAGGGGAACACATAGCAGCGCCTACTGTTTGTAGATAAAAATTATCTCCAAACATAAAGAAATTGTTATTTAGAATTAGGTCGATTAACTCACTGACCAAGTCAATTTCTCTCCTGGTAGCACCATTTTTCTTCAAACATGACAAACCCATTCAATAGCAATTTCGTGAGGAATACACGTATACAAATCCTTTACATCAACCGTAAGGAAGTTGTATCGTGTATCAAACTCCAGACCATCAATTCTCTCCAGAAATGTCCAAGAATCTTTACAGATTTGGGATTCATGTGTCAAAAATTTCTGTAGAATAGAATCTACAATTTTTGCACATGCATAAGTTGGTGACCCTCGTCCATCAACCAATGGGCGCATAGGAGGGTTGGAAACATCCTTATGAATTTTAGGTATACCGAATAAATATGGGTACCTAGGATAAACAGTAAACATGTAGTTATACATGCTCTGGTCAATTCTTCCCTCAATACACATTTCCTCAATACTATTTTTGATGTTATTATATGCCCTGTTAGTTTCCGAGCGAGAACTTAGTGTGTACTTAGTGTGTACACAATTTGACAGTGGAGACAGTTTCAGAATTCCTAGTACTTTTAACCCTCCATTACACCCTCTTTTACAGGTTTTTGAGCAAATGTGTGAACTAGATATTAGACAACGATTTAAACATGGTCATATTAGGCACACCAACAATGACAGAAGTTCACTTGAAAGGGAATGCCTGAATTTTATTAAATTATATGACATTCGCATTTGCAAACCAGATAAGGGAGGGGGGTTAGTAGTATTTGACAGCTCTGATTATTTTGAACGTATGGTCAATTTACTTGACAGTCCTTCTTACACACACTAAGTTCTCGCTGGGAAACTAACAGGGCATATAATAACATCAAAAATAGTACTGAGGAAATGTATATTGAGGGAAGAATTGACCAGAGCATGTATAACTACATGTCTACTGTTTACCATTGTGTTACCACCAAGTCAAACAGAAGTGACCTCAGTTTAATGTCTCATCCAAAGGAAAACACGCTCAGGTGTGCAGCACCCCACTTATGATGCACTGCGGTGTCAGTAATCGATCTGCCTGGTGTGAAAATAGAACCCACAGCTTTCTGCACCAAAGGCAAATGTGCTGCCTTCACTGGCACTGCACAAAAAATCATTGTCAGCATAAGCCGGGTAGAATATCTGCATGTGAAAGTTTAAATGGAGGAAGAGGCAAAAAATAACAATGATACTGTGATGGCCTCTCGTTACCCCGAGACAGTAATCAAGGAGCCTCAATCCTCACCACTGACATCTGTGAGAGACGGTCACTAAGTAAAGGAATGGATTTACAAACCATTTCAAATGCAGCTCTCTGCATCAAGTACAATTTCCCCCAAGAGCACAGAGGGAACCTGCTCCAGACCTGGGACTAGACTCACTTTCTCCAGATCCCAAACAAGACTCACTTTGGAGATGACACACCCACACACACTCACTCACTCACTCACTCACTCACTCACTCACTCACTCACTCACTCACTCACTCACTCACTCACTCACTCACTCACTCTCACTCTTGGGAAAGGCTTGGGAAAGGCTGGTACAGATTTACTAGCTGTGCCCCTCCTCCCCAGACTATAAGGTAACCAAGTTGCCACCAGTCAATCACTCTAAGGCTCTTACAGGGGTAACAATTATACTGAGTAAAATCAATACTTATATAAATAGTGGAGTATAACCAAAGCAGCAAAATGTCACTACAATTAGCACAAGTATCTAGCTTTGTTTATATGCTTGTTGTTTGTTTGCTTGTTATTTCCCTGGAAGCTAATTCCACCTAATACGCAACTTCTCAGCGCTTCTGTGGATCACTAGTGATATCTGCATTGCTTACTGTACTTATTTCCTTGTTTCACTTGAAAGAAAGTTACTGTTTGTCGTTTTTGCATTTAGCTACTTGTAACACATTGCACTCAAGTTACCTGGCACTTGCTCACTAAAGCAATTATATAAGTCAGCACTAAAAATTAAAAGCACTACACCCTCACTCCCCACTGGCCCTTGTTTTCAATTAAGGATTTCACAATATTATTCTAGCATGTCCAAAGGTCAGTTGTCAATCTCCTCTCCGGTCCAGCTGGTGAATCTGGGAATCTTGAGGCAATGTTATAACTGCCTCATGTACACAGACAACCCTCTCCTCCTCCCACATAACACAAATACTTGCGAGAGATGCAGCTATTTAGCCAAACTGGAGGCTGAGCTCTCTCAACTCAGGACTGGCAAGACCAGGACAGGAGGAGAAGGCAACTACACACACCACAAAACCAGCCTCACATAATGCTACCACTCCACTGAATCAAACACATAAACACACAAAGACATACTCGGAGGCTCTGAGTAAAATTTACCTAAACAGCAGAGGCCTCCAAAGCAGACACCCAAACAACTGCTACCTCAAGACACCCCACAAGCAACACATAAACCACAAAAGCAGTGTGCAAAGCAGTCACAGCCCTTAAGGCCAAATACAACACCAAACATACTTGTCATAGGTGACTCCATAGTCAGACACACTGGCGTCCCACTCACCAGGCTGAACAAGGAGAGGGTTACAGTAAGCTGCCTATCGGGCGCTAGAATCCGCCACATAACACAAGCACTCGGGTCACTCCACGGCAAGTACAAATATGACACAGTCATTGTCCATGCTGGTGTGAACGACCTGCATTACCTCCCTGGACTACATGAAGAGAGACATAGAGGAGCTCTCTGATTATGTAGCCCAGGCAGGTATGACCCTAACCCTGAGCAGTATCCTTCCTTCACCAAGAATGATGCCACAATATAGAGACAAGATGATCAGCTTTAACAATTGGCTTAATGTCTGGTGTCATTCAAAGGGGATCCAGTGTCTGTCTGCCTGGGATGACATGCTTGACAAGCCATGCTGCCAAGAGGACGGCTTGCACCTGTCACCCTGGGATTCGGATATTGGCTAAGGCTCTTGCCACCCCCATAGTGCCTTTTTTAGGCAAGGCTCAAATTCTAAACCTACCACCTAGAAAACAAAAATGGGAAGAAACTGAGGGTAATGCTGCTCAATGCCAGAAGTCTAAATCTCAAAATGCACGCACTCGAGGCCCTTCTCAGTATGGAGAACATCGATGTCTGTGCTGTAACTGAAACCTGGTTCAAGGCTCCTGAGAGCACCCCGGCACTATTAGGTTTTACCTCATATCATGCGTTCCGGCCCCAAAACCCGGACCACACCACAAAAGGAGGGTGTATCCATATTCATAAAGGATACTCACACCTCCAGGTTGGTGGCAACGCAAAGCTCGGAAACCATCCAGGTGCAACTAACCATAGGCAAAACTGCTCTACAAATTGTAGCATGCTACAGGCCACCCTCTCAAACTCAGGAACCCCACACAGCCTTCCTGAAGACACTGGAGGGTATAAATGTATCTCCAAACACCATCATATTGGGTGACTTCAACTACCCGAATATAGACTGGGAACATTACTCAAGCCCTAACTTTCTAGCCCAACGGTTCCTGGAGTTCATAAATTCAAATGCCATGGAACAGCTAGTCACTGTTCCCACAAGAGGAGAAAATATACTAGATCTCATGGTCACAAACATGGGGACAAAATGCTCCACACCGGAAGTATATCCCTCATTGGTGAGATCTGATCATAAACTAATCTCACTGGAAATCCACATCCCGCCCCCACCCCAAACAAAAAAGACCATAGTGAAGAACTTCTCTAAAGCAAACTTCACACTACTCAAGACTGGTGTGGTATCCTTCAAGGCCCCTGAGCCAGAGGAAACCACAACCCAAGCTGCGGAAGCCCTTACAAATGCCTTCTATGAACACCTCCAGGACTGCATGGATCAGGCAATCCCAAATAAAACCAAGACTCTTTCCACAAAGGGCAAACGTCCAGTCTGGTGGACCCCAGCCATTAACAAACTTTACAATAAGAGGAGAAAGCTATTACATGATAGAACAAAATCCATAAAAGGGAAGTCACCCCTGATCATTATTAGTAAAAAATACGAGCACTCATAAAATCAACTAAGGCCAATTTTGAGAGAAAAATTGCCATGGATTCAAAGGACAATCATAAGGCCTTTTTCAGCTATGTTAGGAACCTGGGTGGAAACTCCCAGATATGCTCAGAATTAGTCCAAAATGATACAAAAATCACTGAACCCACAGACATTGCCAACATACTGGCAGACAGGTTCAGTGGAAACTTAACCACCCTCTCCCCTAAAGGAGAGATAACTATCCCAGCCGAGTGTAGCCTCCCGGACATCTCAAATGCGCAGGTGAAAGCTGCTCTCTCTAAAGCTAAAAACACAGCATCAATGGGACCGGATGGTGTCCCTGGCTGTGTGCTACACGAGCTAAATGAGGAATTAAACCCGCACATAAGGCAGCTGTTTAATCTCAGCCTTATCACAGGATACGTGCCCAAGGAGTGGCGTACAGCAACTGTGGTCCCACTCCACAAAGGCGGCACCTCTACGGACCCTGGTAATTACCGCCCATAAGCTTAACAAGTCTAGTCTGCAAAGCTATGGAGAGGATCATAATGGAGCTCATAAACAAAGATATAGGGGACTTGCAGACATTGGACCCGACCCAGTTTGGCTTTGTCAAGGGAAGATCATGCCTTTTGAACTTGGTCGACTTCTTGAAACAGTCACCAAGGCCATTGATGAGGGAAAGGCAGTCCATACAGCCAACCTTGACCTTGCAAAGGCTTCGACACAATACCCCACTCGGGTATTGTAGAAAAACTTACCAGCTTAAATGTAAACCCATATGTCACAAGATGGGTTGCAAACTGGCTTAAGGACAGAACCCACAGGGTTAGAGTTGCTGGCGCTGTGTCAGACTCCAAGCCGGTCACAAGTGGTGTCCCACAGGGCTCGGTCCTTGGCCCTATTGTTTGGCATCTACTTCTCAGAAGTACAGGCCAACATGGGAGGACTTTGGCTGACAAAGTTTGCAGGCGACTGCAAACTGGGCGCCATAGTGGAAAGTGCATCGGACACGGATATCCTTCAGAAGGGACTCACGGAAACAGATAGCTGGTGCCAGAGCCATGGCCTGAAGTTAAACGCCAAAAATGTATAGTCATACCCTTTGGGAAAAACAAGGTAACCCCAAGCTACCATATAGGTGGCAATCCACTAAGCACAGAAGAGGTTATCAGGGACCTGGGGACCCAGGTTGACAGTGGCCTTTCTTTGACACTCACATTGCTAAAGTGGTTAGAAAGACCTTCTACATTGCCCACCTGATCATGAAGGGATTCACATCCAGATCTAGTGAGGTCATTGTTCCCCTGTACTCTTCACTTATCAGACCAATGATCGAGTACAATGCCCCATTCGGGATGTATCTCACCCGACATCTGCAGCAATTGGAGAGACCCCAAAAGTTCCTCACCAAAAGGATAAAGGGACTCAAAAATCTGTCATATGCTGCCAGATTGAAGAAACTCCAGCTCTATTCAGTCGCATACCGTCTGCTCAGAGGTGACATGTGCCTGACATACAAGGCCATGTCCAACCCGGAATTAATGGACATGCTCCACCTCAAAAATCCAAATCCACCAAAACCACTAGAGCAAGCGACTTAAACCTTAGCACGGATATAAATAGGACGTGCTGGAGGGATAGATTTATCACTCAGAGACTCCCTATGCTGTGGAATAAAATCCGGTCCATGTGAGGCAGAGCACCTCGCTGACTCTGTTCAAGAGAAATCTAGACCTGTGGATGGGAGATCGTAGGTTTACCCCGGGAATCATCTCTGTGTCACTGCTGGACAGAGGCACAACAAACTAATGGGCACAGTATTTTTTCATATAAGGGGTGGCGTAAGCCACAAAAATTTGGGCTAGGCTTATAAATGCCTTAGGGCAGATAGCCTAGTATAAACCTATGAACCTATGAACCTATGAACCTACTCTCAAGATGTTAAAACTATTCTCTAAAAGATCAGCCACAATGAAAGGTATAAAAAATATTTAATAAGTAATAAAACAGAAAACATGAGAATAATAAATATCTAAGTATAATAAACACCAGAGTTTCACTCACAGGAGAAATAAAAATAATACAGCTTGACAGGTTTAAACAGGTGCAGAAAAACACTACTTAACCAATCTCACTGTATTTCCTGACTGTCTAAAGAATAACTGTTCCCTAGCTAACTTAATTAATACAGCAAGGCAAAATAGGATGCTGAGATGCTTACTTCCATAAAGCAAGTTGATGAGGTTCAAAACTAACTGAATTGCACTAACTGACTGTGATAACTGTCATACACTTTTATATCAGATTCCAAAGAAAATAAAACAAAACAAGCTATTGTGTGAGTTCCATTATAGAATGACATCACATTTGATCACTTGACTCTGGTACAATACACATTCAGAGCTTTGCTAAGATCTGTTGCAGTATTTGAAAATTATAGAGCTATTTCAAAAACCTCTACTCTTCTCTTCCAGAATTCTTTGTTTAAACATAAACATTTAATCAGTTATAATACCACTGTTGATACATTTTTAACACAAGCATCTGTACAAGTCAGTGTGACAGTCAAACAACACAAAACTATCCACAAAACTCCATCCAACTATGCACTGCCTTGTTCTCCCCGACACAGATGGCAATACCTCACATCGGTACATCTCTTCTCCCTTTGAAGACTCAAGTTAGTTTTTCAAGTGACGCTGAAAAAAATGTTGCTCGAGAGAAATGGGCCTGTCGAGGAACATATTAACCAAAAACCTATCTTGAGAGTCCATCTGCATTGGCATTGCTGTAATATGGACTGGCTAACACAGGGGCCCTCCAAAAGCCCCTTTAAGCCTTTGGAATGCCTGCTCACAGGCTGGGGTCCACACTACCTTATCTAGCCTGCTTTTCCTTGTCAAGTCTGTGAGGGGAGCAGCTATTGTACCATAACTGGGAACAAACTTTCTATAGTACTCTGCTGTCTTCAAGAATGCCCTAACCCGCTTTTTGGCAACAGGGATAGGCCACATCTGAATAGCTTCCACTTTGGCAGGTTCTGGCCTAATTTTACCACTCCCCGCTCTACCTCTGCCATACCCAACTCACACTTACTGGGTTTAATGGTCAACCCTGCCCTTTTCAGTCTACCCAGGATCTTAATGACATGCTGAGGGTGCTCTTGCCAGGAGTGGCTTTACATGGCAATATCATCCAGGTAAGCAAAGGTATAATCTCCTGCTCCTGCTAAGATATGATCTACCAGCCTCTGGAAGGTTGCTGGGGCATTTTTTTTCCCCAAAGGGCATCTTCATGAACTCATATAATCTGAAAGTAGTAACAAACAATGACCTTTCTCTAGCAATGGGAGTCAAGAGCACCTGCCAGTAGCCCTTGGTCAGATACTTAGCCCCAACCAGCTGCTTTAAGGCTTCATTTGTCCTAGGCATGGGATAAGGATCTGACTCTGTGTAACTGTTTAGTTTTCTGTAGTCCATGTAGAATTTGATGCTACCATCTTTCTTTGGTACCAGCAACCCAGGGGAGGCTAAGGGACTGCTGGACTCCTTAATTACCCCCAGTTCCAACATTTCCTGTATCTCCTCCCTCAGAGTCTCTCTGACTCACTCAGGCACCCTGTAAGAATCCTGCTTAATAGGTCCTTGGGGTCCTGCATCCACATGGTGCTGCACCCGGTGGGTACACCCGATGTTCCCAGTGAACATGTCCCCAAACTCCTGCAACACTGCTCGGATTTCTTGAACCTAGCTAGGGGACAGCTGCTTTACTGCTACCCCTTCCACAAAGGTGAGGTCCGAGCCATACTGAAGAGATCAGTCAACAGACCCCTATCAGACTCCTCCTGTCATCCACTGTAAATATTCAGCACCAGGACCTCCCTATCATGGTAAGGCTTCATCACATTAACATGGTAAAATTTGTGCTCCTGCCTCCTGTCAGGTTTACCATATAATTAACATTACTGACCTTCCTTACCAATTTCCCTCCCAAGCTGCTGGCAGCTTATTATGTCTGATGGAAATAGCACCATAACCTGCTGTCCCACAAGCACACTCTTTGGCTTGAGAATTCCTGTCATACCACACCTTTTTCTGCTGTTGGACTCCTGCCAGGTTCTCCTGAGTCAAGCCCATGAGCCCCTTAAGCCTTGTCCTGAAGTTTAGGACATCTGCCATAACAGACTCCTTGTGGGATTCACACTCACCCTCCCACTCACCATGAATCAAATCTAAACAACTCCTCACCCTTTGCCCATACAGCAACTTAAAGGGTGAAAAATCTGTGGATTCCTATGGTACCTTTCTGTATGCAAACAGTAGATGGGATAAATAATTGTCTCGCTCTCTTGTAAAATGGTCTGCAAATGCCCATAGCATGGTCGTTAGTGTAGAGTTTAACATTTCCACAAGACCATTAGTTTGGGGGCGGTAAGGGTTGGTCTTTAGGTGCTTCACCCCACAACGCTTCCACAGACAAGCCAGCAGGTCTGACATGAAACTGGCACCTCTGTCATTCAGTATTTCTCTCAGTAAACCTATCCTGCTGAAAATCTCTAACAAAGCATTTGCCACCTTCTCTGTCTCAATGGAGAACAGAGCCACCGCCTCAGGGTATCTAGCAGCATAATCTACTACCACCAGGATATACTTGTTCCCTGCGGAACTCGGGGTACTCTGAGGCCCCACAATATCCATAGCTACCCTGTAATATGGCTCCTCAATCACAGACAAAGGCATCAATGGAGCTTTGACCTTGTTCCCTGCCTTGCCTACCTTTTAGCACTTCTCACATATCCTGCAGTATCCTGTTACATTCTTTGCAGATCCTGCAGTATCCTGTTACATTCTTTGCAATCCCAGGCCAATAAAATGTCTGCATATGTCTCTTGGTATGCTTTATGCCCATATGACCTGCAAAAGGAATGTCATGGGCTATGGCTAGAAGTGCTAGATGGCAAATTCTGGGCACTACCAACTACTATATAACCTCCACCCTCTAGCCCTCCCCTCAGGGATACACTCTCTGTACAGTACCCCTTTGTTCCAGTATACAGACTCCCCTTTTACTTGAGCATCAGGTGTCTCCTTAGCTACCTTCCTCCAGATTCATAAGGTACAGTCCGAAAACTGAGCCTGTCGACTCTACTTTTGTGACCTCTCTCAGCTCCCATTTCCACAGGAAGCCTAGTATCTTCTGAAAGTCCTGCCTCACTGTCAGCCTGGGTACTACAACTCACCTCTGTCCTTGCAGTCACCCTGTCCATGGGAACATCAGTACCTACCAGCAACTTTGGCTCACTTTCAGGCTCACTGCTTTAGGGCAGCTTCCTTCCTGAAATAGCTACATCACTTGCCCCAGCTTCAGGTTTGGGGTCTGTCTGGGTTTCTTCAGGCTACCAGACTTACACGCCTGTCTCTAAACCTGACTGCATGTAACTAAATGCTTACAAGATACTGCATTATTAAAATCATTCCCTATCAAGACATCTGCATGAATATCCTCAAACACAGCTACCCGCTTGCTTCCTTTTCCACCCTTCCAGTCAAGGTGAACCCTGGCCAAAGGTATCTGGAATGAAGCTCTGATTGGAGTGGACTGCCCAAGCAAGTACTGCTCCTCTTTAATCACTGCAGGCTTCACAATAGTTATGTCAGAGGCTGTGTCTCTCTTAGCAGTGGCCTGTCTTACATCCACTCAGATAAGATAGAAAGTCTGGTGATAGTTTGGTACCTCGGTTGTTTCCAGACAATTTACTGCTGGCACGCTGTTGTTCCCACTTGCTGGCTCCCTCACCTTTTGTTTCCCACCTTGCTTCAGTGAACATTTGTATGCTACATGGCCCCTCTGGTTACATTTCAAACATCTAACCCTAACCCTAGCCATGTACCTGAACTAGTGTCTTCCCCTGTTACTGGTAGGCTCTGCTGGGGTGATTTAGGCTGCCCACCATGGATTCCCTTATATCCATGTGCAGCACTGTGTATCCCTTTCTTGTGCAGTGATGTCTTGCTTGCTAAGTAGAGATTCCCTTTTCTCTCCAGCTCATCTGCAGTTACACTCTCAGTCTGCCAACCAGATTCTCATGTCCTCAAGCAAAGTACTAAGAACTTGTTCCCTCACCAAAAGGTCTTCCAGTCTTTCAAAAGTGATCTGACACCCACTCACCCATCTATGAAAATAAGTGCTTAACTCAGCAATATAATCGCATACACTTTCATCTGCCTTGCATCTGTGCTCACAAAACTTTGTTCTGTAATCTTCAGGTGTTACCTTATAACAGTTCAATAAACATTGTTTTACTCTATCATAATTTAAACAATCAGTATAAGATCATTTAGAATATAAGATCATTTAGAAACTGCAGTTACAGCTTTACCATGGAGTAAGGGGGTCAGGAACCGTACCCAGAGCTCTTGGTCAACATTATACTGTTTACATACTCTTTCAAATATATGAATAAAACTATCAAAGTCATCCCCCTCTGCAAATTGTGGAAGAAATTTACTGACCTTTATTGCTTATGGGGTCCAGTTATTCCCTTCCCCATTACTTTCATGACCCTGACAAAGGGTCAACATTTGTCTCCCATGCTGATACGGCTTTTCCTTTTCTTCAGCCTCCAAATGCCACAGTCTGTCTTCTTTCTCCAAATGCCACGGTCTCCCTAAGGTCTCCAAATGTTTGGCCTCCAGTTGTTGCTTCTCCTTTTCTTCAGCCTCCAACCATTTGGCTTCCAGTTGAAGTCTCTAACTCCAGAGGGGTTTGTAAGTCCTGTGAGGGAACGGTGAAGTGTGTTACATCCACGGACTGCACATCCCCGACACCAGCCTGACTGTACTCCTAGTGATGGCATCTCTCTCTCTCTCTCTCTCTCTCTCTCTCTCCTTAAAAAGTAACTGAACTGCACTAACGAACTGTGATAACCATCATAAATTTTTATATCAGGTTCCAAAAAAACAAAAAAAAAAAACATGCTGTTGTATGAGTTCCATCCTCTCAGTGCTGGTTATAGAATGACATCCCATTTGACCACCTGACTCTATAATACACATTCAGAGCTTTTGCAATATTTGAAACATATAGGACAATTTCAAAAACTTCTATTTTTCCCTTCCAGAATTCTTTGCTTAAACATAATATTTAATGAATTATAATATCACTGTTGATACAGTTTTAACACAAGCATCTGTACAAGTCATTGTGATACACATAAAACTATCCACAAAACACCAGACAACTACGCCGGCATATGCTACAGATGTACTGCCCTATTCTCCCTGGCACAAATGGTAATACCTCACATTGTCAGATACAAACATTCAAAAGATATAAAATACAAGTCTATTAACATAACTAAATAGACAAAAATAGGCAGCAGAAAACAAGACAGTTAATGTACAAGATAACATAATCCAGAAATAGAGCATACAGAGAGTTTGTAACATAAGTCATTGAAGTAACATTTTCACACCGAGTTAAAACAGTCAGAATTGCAGAAATGATAAATGGTGCAGGTGGCTAAGATGTACGAGAAAACAAGAAAAGGCAAGAGTGGAAAGCATGCTGGGAGCCTAAATATATAAACAACGAAGCAGAAGAGGTATAGTGAAAGGGGGAAGGTTTAAGGACTGCATGAATAAAGACGAGGGGGGGATAAAGTAAGAAAGTATGTGAAGACCATAGACTGGTTACTTTATGGAGATGCAACCACTGGGGTTATATAATTTGCTACATATGGGGGTGTCTGAAAAGCATTAGCAAGTGAAGAAAAATAAATAATCACAGGATGGACAAGGAGGAAGACAATAGTTTTCATGGGACATCTCAATATGCTAGAGACATCATACTGTGTGGGTAGAAAGAAAAAAACATATTGAAGTTTTTCATCTGGAAGGATTTGAACAAAGAAGATTGGTAGGAACCAGGAAAGGAAGAATCCTTAATCACATGTTCTCTGATGGTGGTGGGGGTCTTGTTTCTATAATTACAGCCAGGTCTGAAAAAGGTCCATTGGGATCATTGCCGGCAACAAATTCCAATAAAATTAAATAAGTAAACAAAGTCAAGGGCCCCACTCCATTAAGTGATGATGGCTCCATAATAGTGCAGTTCATATATGTTAAGAAGGAGACAGATGGGACTACAACATATAGAATTACGAAGGAGCAGATTAAGATGAAACTGGGTGTGATAATTATCTTGAAGGTGGCCTAATAGCAAGATGTGAATGAATTATAGAAAACCACAAACATAACCTTCTAAGGAGGCATGGAAATGTTTATAGAGGGTTACCAAATCAAAAAGGATAAAGGGAAAGTAGTCTGGTTGAATAGGAAAGACCAAGTCTTTTAAGTCCAAGGTGATGGCAGATGGTATCCTAGGATTCTTTCAGTTTAGCTTATCACTTTATTTTGTACAGTTTACCACAAGCTTATTTTCATTCTGCTTGTATTCTTTCAGATTTTTGCTGGAACCTTATTGATATCCTCGGTGTTCTAAACGCCTTCGACCGGAGTCTGAACTTTGAGTAACTGGATATGCCTCCACTAATAACTGCTCTGAAATGTGTTTTTGCTACCTAGAGTGAAATCATCAACCCTCGGAGTCACTTTGAACTTGTCTCTGAATGGATCAGAGATATCAATGATAAGAGTTGCTCTGAAATATTGTTTAGTATTATTGTACAAGCAAGTGTTTTGTTTTGATAGTCGGGTGACTAGGTTTTCCTGAACAAGTCAGCTTGGTTGGCCATCCTACAGAAGTGGCGATCCTGTAGTTTGAACCTACATTAACGTCACTGATACAGATACTGGTTTGCTTTGTGATGCATGTTGTGCTTCCATGGTTATTGTTTTTGTTACTGCATTTCTCAACTCTGCTGCAATGTACTATGGTTTCTGCATTTAGCCTGCCATTAAGTGGCTGGAGATGTCAGATACTTATTTTACCATGCCTTTAAATTTAGCAGCTACTTTTTTGATCCATTTCACTGCTGTATTTGAGATGACATTGTGTTATAATATTGCAGTGCATCACTGTTCTCAAACTGTGCAGGGTCCTTTTGTCATACCTTTTAACTGTCCTGATTTTTCACAGAAAGTCCAGATTTCTGCCTCATCTTTTTGGTCTGCTCCTCATAGAACTTTTGGTTTCCTGGCAAATCATTGAGTACTGAAGTCAGAAAACAATGACAGACATTAGTTTCAGACTTCATATCCTTAAGAAAATCCATGCTAATGCAAAACCTGTTCTTCTATCACCTTTGTAAGTTTATTAGAGCAATATTTAAAACATGCTCCTATTTTTGGACCTTTACTCTCCCATTATTTTTTGTCTTTGTCCAGATTTCTTGAGTAAAGAGGTTGAAAAGTATGCACTGTCATTTTGTGGCAGCTAGCTTGTAATTTTGGCACCTACACTTACAAAACCTAAAGACTTATGACTGTATTGCAGGTTTAACAGAATATTGGTATGGGCAGACCTTTATCATCTGCTTTAATCTATTAGGATTTTGAGCATGTTTACCTTTATATTTACTTGGTCACCACTGGACTCACTATTATCTCTACTGTTAAATAAAGTAATCAAATTAGTGCTAGCAGATGGATCAGCTTTTCCCTGCACGTACACAAAGCCATAAGAAAGGTGGGGTGGAGGGGGGGGTAGATGCCAAAGGATCCAACTTGTATGGGGTGCTGAACAGTTTCACAGTTTACAAGCAGTCAATAAATGTTTGTGATTGTGATCACTTAATGACATCTTGGAAACTGCCAAACTGTTCTTCCAAGGGTGGCAACAAGTTATTAAGTTGCTGTGCAATGACTTGCTATTATCCTAAAAATTACAGCATGATATTTTACAAGCTTTCAATAAACAGTAGCTTATAGACATTGGGGGGATTGTGTAGCAGTTGTGTTGCCTGGTGCTCAAGAGCTACTTACTGTTTCTGAAGACCACTGACTAAGAAAGAAGGAAAGACACTCTATGGCCCATTTTGATTAAGAAGCCATATCACTAGGAATGAACAGATATTGATAAAAGCAAACAAACAAGAGCACTACATAAAAAAAGTTTACTTTTAAATAGCCTAAAGCTGTACATACTTTTAACTTCTCTGGTAGTATAGGGGGATGAAGCCCTGACTGCAGCCCAGGTGACCCAGGTTCAATTACAGGGTTGGGTGGTGGACATGGCTGAGCAACTGTAGAGGGAGGGCAATATGCCACATGTCCCCACTGCATTCTCACTCCTTGGATGTAACCATGCATACTGTACTGAAAGGGGGAGCAAAGTGGCAGGTCATAAGTAAACAAAATAACCTCTGGCAGATAGAAAACTACCAAGATCCTCTAAGACACCCTTCAGATCCACACTGGCCCCAGCTCATATCAGACAAAGTCTGGGGGTGTTGGGAAAGGCTGGCAGACCCACCAAAGGACATGGGGCAATGGGGTAGATGTGCCACAGAAGGAAGCAAGGAGAGCCAATAAAAAGATGTACACTTTGTGTGTTGCACTGTGAAAATCCTACATGCATGACAGTGACTCAGAGCTGACTGTGCCACACATATAATACAGAGGTTGTCTTTATTTAAAAATATGGCATTTTCTCTGAGTTACCAGCAACAAGAAGATGTAGCTATGCAGCATGACAGATGAGGTCAGAGCAAGATAGTTTATGTTTCCTAAAAGGGAGGAAACATGATCATTAAATTAAGAAGTGCTTAATGAACAGCAAAGAAAGGAATACAACCTAGTCTCAAGCTGACTGAAATCCAGGACAACGGACAGATGCATACCTTACAGGTACTGATAATTAGGTTTACTGAGGAAAGCAACACCAAAGAAATTGTCAACATACATAGCAGATGTCAGCATTACAACTACTCAGAAATGGATCTTTTTAGGGTAGCATACACATGATGTGTTTTACTAAACATTACAATAAAATCCTTTTATGAATTATGAACTTTGAGGATGAATTTACAAAAAGCAGCATGTATCCCTCTGAGGTAGAAGTGCTAACTACAGGGTAGTTGATAAAGTATGCCTTTTGATTTTTTTTTTGTTTAATTAAAAGAGCTTTTTGTAGATGACCAGCTTTGCAATGTATATTACTTTACAGAAACACCATGTAAATGATGTTGCTGGCATAATGCCTTACTTCTTGTGAGTCTGTTTTCCAAAGGATAATATAAAACGGAAATATATTGAACTTATCAAAATGTAGTTCATACACTGCAGTCTCTTTATGTATGAGGTCTGAATATACAAAGTCATTTGTTCTGTTTTTTCTTTGTGTGTGTGTGTGTGTGTGTGTGTGTGTGTGTGTGTGTGTGTGTGTGTGTGTGTGTGTGTGTGTGTGTGCATGTCCGTGCGCGTGCGAGAGCATGTACGTGTACATGCTGGTGTGTACGTGTGTGCATACAAAAATGTTACACTAAACTAAAGAAAAATACTAATTTTAAACAACATTCAGGCCATCAGGTGTCAATGAGCTGTCAGAAATTAAATGTAACAAGCCACATGTACTCACTCAGGTCTGACAGAAAACCTCTGTACACCAAAGAAAAATGAGTTAACGGCTTCTAGTAGGTTGCTTGTTCTTATATGTGGATTTGTAAATCATGGCTGGCCTTTAATAAATAATAAAATATTTGTGTTACAGACTACAAAGTACTGGAATAAATGTTGACTTGAGTAGAGCAAATAGAATAACATTTGCTGTTAGACTGATAAAGTATCTTTCTTAGAATGGCTATGGGGTTGTGGGACCATATACTGACAAACAACATGAGGTTTGGTAGGAGTAGCGTACATCAAAACAAGAAAACAAGCCAGACAAGTGGAACTACATCATCGAACCATACTGCTGTAGGGCTTGTTACTTTAATTATAGTTGACCATAACAGCTGGGGAACTTCTCTGGCAGGGAATCAAATATTTATTCCCAGAAGAAATTGTGGAACTATTTGTGGTTTAGCAAACTAATGAGCTCTATTCAAGAATTTAAGATCATCAAGTACTGGGCACTATGGAAAAACAACGACTGCAGAAAAGACAGCCATGTAAGGCACATACCATAAAGTACAGTTGTGTACACTTGCCATAAATGTAGATGCTTGAGTGTATTCACTGCTGCAGTCATTACACTGGGGTTATCTGCCTGCAGGTAGCCCGCAGTCAGCCCGAATACCAGTGTCTTGGGATTTCTGCATCGGATGCTGTTGCCACTTCCATGATGTCAGGACGCCAGGGGTATAAAACATGCAGCCAATGTCATTACTTCAGTTTTTCTTGCCCCTGATGCCAGGACCCCCCCAAAATAGGAAGCAATTATATGGTATGGAACACCTCCAGTAAAAAGTAAATACTATAGCCATAAGATATGGCCAAAAAGAGGATAGGTACAAATTCTAGAAAAGTCAGGGGGCTGGAGGGAGGGTAACCTGGACTGCAACAGTGAATACACTAGAACATCTACATTTATGGTAAGTGTACACAACTGTACTATGTTCTTCATGTTTCATTGTTGCAGTCATCACACTTGGGTTGATTACCAAAACTGAGTAAGGGTGAAGTCAGTCAAGAAGTATTAGGGCTGACTAGCAGGCCTTGTAAGACTGCTGTGGCAAATCCAGCTCTGGATTTAGAAAGGACAAGTAAGTGGTAATGCTTGGTGAAGGTGTGTACATAACTCCAGGTTGCAGCTTCCAGGATGCCCCTGGTAGGGACTCCCCTGAGAAATGCTACAGAAGTTGAGGTAGCCCTAGTGGAATGAGTTCTGATCCCATGGGGTAGGTTTTTCCATGGTGTTTGTAGCAGAAATGGATGCAGTGTGCTATCCATTTGGAAATGATTTGCTTTGAAAAGGCCTTGCCTTCTGCCCTGTAGCAAAGCTGACTAGCAGCTGGTCAGACTTTCTGAAAGGCTTAGTCCTATCAAGGTAGACTCCGAGCTGTCTGTGCACAATCCAAGGAGTGCAGGATCCTCTTCCCTTTATTCTGAGGATTAGGGAAAAAGGTTGGTAAATGGGTGGACTGGTTTAGGGCCACACTGGATACCACCTTGGGCATAAATGATGGGTTAGTCCTGATGGAGACCCTGTCAGCCTTGAAAATAATGAAGGGTTCCACAGCCATCAGTGCCTGTAGCTCAGACACTCTTCTTGCTGAAGTGATGGCTAGAAGTAAGGCTGTTTTCCAAGAGAGGAATTTTAACTCTGCTGTAGCAGCAGGTTCAAAAGGGGGAAGCGTGAACTTCTCTAGTACAAAGAAAAGGTCCCAGGCAGGGGTGGGAGCTCTCCTCAGTTGGTCTTAAATTGTTAGCTCCTCACAGGAACTGTTTGATCAGAGGGTGAGAAAAGAGAGGTGGCTCCTTATTGTAATGAGCTGAGAAGGCCAAGGCAAGAATCTTAATTGATGAGAAGGTAAGGCCTTTGTGGAGCTCTGTTAGGTAATCTAGAATTTGAGGTAAGGAGAGCACGGCTGTGCCCTTTCCTAGAGACTGGCTTCTTTCCACTTTTCTGAATAGGATTTCCTAGTACTAGGCCTTCTGGCCTCAAGGATGACGTCCAGCACTTGTTTGCTGAGGGTTGCTGGTGTTGTGTTCAGGGAAGAAGCCTGGCTGCAAGGTTCAGTGTTTGCAGTTGAGGATGCAAAATCTGTCTCTCCTGCTGGGACAGCAGGAAGGGGGTCTGATGTAGGTGACAGGGTGGCACTGCTGTCAGACTGCATAGGAGTGGGTACCAGTGCTGGTGTGGCCAGTCTGGTGCAATAAGGATTGTCCTTGGTCTGTCCTGCTTAATCTTGAGTAGTACTTTTGACAGGAGGGGCAGAGGGGAAAAGGCATAAATTGAGAGGTTTTCCCATGTAAAGGATAGGGCATCCACTTACCATGCTTGGCTGTGGGGATTTCTGGTGCAAAGTTTGCTCAATTGATGGTTTTGGGGGGAGGCAAAGAGTCCACCTCTGGTGTCCCCCACCTGTTGATTAGAAATTTGAATGAGTTGGGTTCCAGTTTCCACTCGTGTGGGTCCAGTAGCTTTCTGCTCAAGTCGTCTGTCAGTGTATTTTGCTTGCCTGGCAGGAACTGAGCTTGCAGGTGCACTTGGTTGCTCAAGGCTGTGTTCCACAGGGCCATGGCTAACCCGCAGAGTGGATAGGAATGAGTTCCCCCCTGCTTGTTTATGTACCACATAACTGTGGTGTTTTCTGTCTTTATCAAGAGTTGTCCTGGAAGGAAAATGTATTTGAAGGCAAAGCAGAGTATAGCAAGAAAATACTTCTAAACCAAAGAAATGCACAACAGCAAAAGCCACCATGGATCAATATATCAGACATCAATCTCATAAAACCAGACATTTGGCCATCTGTATATTGACAGAACTAATGGGAGCAGCCGAAAGAAGAAGATATTGACAGAACACCTGAAACCCTGTACACAAACATACAATAACACAAAGCCCAACACCACAGGTGGAGGATCTCATCACCCCTTGGAAGGCTAATTATTTCCTTATAGTGCTCAAATTGGATGGCATTACTGTGCTTTGTTGATATTGGGTTGTTACATTTTGCATTTTTTGGATGTGTGCCTTTTTAAAAGTTTTTGCTGGTTTTGATAAAAAAAACTACTGGTAATATTTTGTTATGCAAATGATGTACCATTTCTGTACTTATAAGTTTATTAAGCGCACAGCATTTGACTGTAAGACATGTCAGACATTGTAAATGATGAAAGATAAATGACTACTTTTAAACAAAAACTAAGACATCTATGCATTCATCTACCAGCCCTTTTCCTACTTTTGCATATGAGGTCAGGATGTTATTTCAATAGTGAAACTCACCTACAGCCAATGTTTATACTGCCAGAACATTAATTACTGCACCAATATAATTTTACAACATATGTTTAACTTTGCTGATTTGTGTCCATTTCCAGATAAAGTCCTGATCACACCCCAAATGACTTGAGATTAGTTAGGAACATGAGTGACTGATGGAGTTGGCATGGTGAATAGGCACACTCATTCTGGGGAGAAAGTGATGAAAGGGAATTGTTCAAAGCCCCTTTGGAGGTCTGAAATCAGAATTATTGCTGAGATGGATGTCTGGGATGGCCAAGGAAGCACATGGTTTCACTGCAGCCCAGGGTAAACACATCCTCGGAGGTCGTGTCTCACCACCCACACTGCCTACATAAGTAGAATCAGCACAGTAGTAAAGCAGAGTATAGCAAGAAAATACTGGTTTGGATGCAGTATGGTGACCCAGTTTCTCTGATCTTCTAACCCAAGTGCAAGTAGAATCATAGTCTACAAACCAAAATGTCTTATCACACAATCAGGACCTTTCTGGAGGAGGGACACTCTAGATTGCTCCCCCAAGCACCGGCCTTGGGAAGGAGCAAGCCACAGGGGAAAGCTGGATGGAGGACCTGAAGAGGTAAGAGACAGGCTGTCCAAAAAGTTACTGATTTGTTATAATTTGATGCAATTTCTTCTCTATCAGACTACGTCTTGAAAAACAGAAAAAGAAAGAAAGAAGGTTTTAAGTTTTTTTGTTACATTTTTATTTCTATTGTTTAGTTATTTTGTTTAGGGTTTGGTTATCTGTTGTTTGTACTGTTTAGTTATTTTGCTTAGGGTTTGGTTATCTGTTCCTTTCTTATTTTAAAAGTGAGAAAATTATTTGTACTGAACAAGTAAGGCAAAAACTGCTTTAAAGCTGATTTACTTACTCAATTTTAAATATTTTTCTTATATTTAGTTACTATGACTCAGCACTACAGGCAGTGTATGGCCTGCCAGGAAACAGGACTTTGACACCTCACTGACTTGAGTGCTGGCTGGTAATTAAGAGTAGATAAGTACACTTGACTATCTGTAGCACTATGTTTCATAAATGTGCATATTGTTTTCCACATAACATTACATTAAAATGTTTACAAGGGGAATCATTTTGCTGGTAAATCCAGAATTAAATGGCATATATATGCCAACAGTTCTACAGCACCCCATCATTTTTCTTAAGTTGGTTTGGTTGATGCTACTTAGTTATAATGTATATTTCAGTTTACCTCTTAGGTTAGTATGACTGACTTTCTGTTTTCTGTTGCTATGGAGACTGCTGATCTCTTACTTTGTTCACTTTGTGCCCCTGCCTGCAGTCTTTCATTTTATGTTTGTGGGTTTATGCTTTCAATTTCATCAGATGTTTTACCTTTTGAAGTGTGCTATACACTTCCTGATCAAGTACTGTATTAAAATATGAATTTTTAGTGGTTTTACTACTGTAAAGTGTGTTTAATGTGTGTTAAAATCCTGGTTTTGTTTTTTTTTTATTTATTTACTTATAGACTGCGGTGGTGGTGCTGCGGTAGCGTTGTCGCCTCACAGTGAGACATTGTCCCGTTCGATTCTCAGCTAGAGCGTCTTCTGTGTGGAGGCATACGTTAATGGGGCGTGCCTTCGTTGAAGGTTGTGCGTCAGGGCTGGTAACCCAGTACGTAAAAATCCACTACCAATCATTAGCGGACCGGAGTTCTGCTGTGGCGACCCCTAACCGGGAAAAGCCGAAAGACACAAACAAACAGCTATATTAATGTATTTTGAGTTGGGGTGTTTCTGCTGTTTTGTTTTTATTTATGTATTTCTTTTTAATGACAGTTTTCTGGTTATCTCTGCCTGAATATTGCTGATCTATCTCTGCATTAGATTTTCCCACCCACCCCCTCTAACTGCTGTTGTACTCTTAAAGTTGGTGGCTTTTGAGTTTGCCCACCCCTACTGTTAAATCTGATTTTGGACACTCCTCCCAGTCCCATCTCAGCAGCTTATTCTACTGAGTACGGGGAAATCAGTTGGGAAGGCCCACCCCTTTATTCTCTTAAACTTGAATTATCTTCTGTTTCCTCCCTTCCCATTTACTAAAAAAAAGACTTTATTCAGCTGCTTTTACTGTATCTGTGCTTCTTTCTACTTTATTTTGCTTTTTGCTACTTGTTCTTAAAAGTGTACAGTTGGATTTATTACTGCTTGTTAGTAGCCATATTCAATTTTAACTGTTATTTTAAGTCACTCAGTTTTGATTTAAGCACTTGGGCTTCAAACTAGTTATTGTACATAAGGAAGGTTGCAGTCTATACTCTTGTGGCAGGAGAGGTAGCGTACATCCTTCTAAGTTGGCAATTGTTGGTTGAAGGCTTATTGTGACTGTTATTCTAAAAGTGTCTTAGTTCTGGTTTGAGCTCAACACTAAGTGCTTTATTTAAACTGTTTTCTGCATTTGTACAGTGTTTTAATTGCATTTGCTGCATTTAAACCATGTCTGCTGCAAATTTGTTTACTTTTTTTTTTTTTACTGTTTTACTGTGTTCTGATTCTTCTTTGCACTTCTAGTTGCTGTAGCATAGGCTAGATTCAGACCTGCTGAATCTAGTTCTGGTTGTACAGACTGAGCACTAAATCAGGAAATCTTTTGTTTGAGAGGCCCCCCTTGTGCCCTCATTGGAGGAAGGTTCAGTTTTGACTGATCTAACTGAAGATTACTATAACAGGGCTCAGGTTTGAGCTTTAGGACTGATTAATTTGTTTCCAACTATTTCCTCTTGGTTGCATGCAGTGCGCCACCACACAAAGGGGTAACTCTTGGTGGTTATAGACGCAGACATTAGTAACTACACATTTTCCCTTAGAAGTGACACTTAGTAGGACACCGCTTTTCCTCCACTGCTCAGTAACAGATCTAAACCTAGCACTACAGATGGTCAGACTACCCCTGTTTCTCCTGACAACCTGGTTGATATGGGTCTTCTCAGGCAGTGTAGCAACTACCTCATTTACACAACCTTCTACTACTAAATCACTCTAGTACAGAATCTACATCAACAAGCTGGAATCCTTGCTTTCTTTCACACCAAACAATAACACTGAAGAGGTTGTCAGCTCACACACCACAACTCATACACAAAGTACACACACCACAATTCATACACAAGGCATGAATTCAACACATAAACCACCATACATGGAGGTACTCTCCAAACATTTACCTAAACACCAGAGACCTCCTAAGCACAAGGTTGCTTCACCTAACGCAGCACTCAAGACACATAACAACACCAGTGTCTCACCAATTAGGACCTTAAGGCACAACACAGCCAAACCTAATTTTCTTGTTACTGGAGATTCTGTAGTGAGACACACTGATGTCCCACTCACCAGGATGGATAAGGAGAAAGTCACAGTCAGCTGTCTGTCCAGTGCCAGGATTTGTCAGATCACACATGCACTCAAGTCACTCAACAAGTACCATTATGACTCAGTCATAGTTTATCTTGATTTGAATGACTTGAGATGTACCTCACTGGACTATATGAGGAAAGACATGATTGAGCTCTCTGAATATGTGTCCCAGGCAGGTATGTCCCTAGACTTGAGCAGCATTTTGCCCTCACCTACAATGATGCCATAATATAAACAAAAATGACTGACTTTAACAATTGGCTTAGTTGCTGGTGTCATTCAAGGGGGGATCCAGTATCTGTCAGCCTAAGATGACATGGCTGATAGACCTTGCTGCTTTGCCAGAGATGGCCTGTACCTGGCACCTCTGCGCTTTCCGCTGTGGTCTAAAGCTCTTGTCTCTCCCATAGTGCATTTTTAGGTAAGGTTTCAAAAACAAAACTTCTGACGTGAATATATCCAGCACAAACAAAATAAGGGTTACGCTGCTGAATGTTAACAGTTTAAACCAAAAGCTGCACTCCCTGGAAGCATTCTTCTCCTTGGATGATGTAGACGTTTGTGCAGTCACAGAAACCTGGTTCAAGGCCACACAGAGTACACTGGCCTTAAAAGGCTACAATGCCTTCCACACCTTCAGACCATAAAATGAAAATGTGAGAATCATAGGTGGAGTATCTATCTACATCAAAGATAAATACTCCTCCAGACTGGTTAGACAAGATAACTCTATGAAGCTACTCCAAGTTTATGTTAAGGTGGGTAAGACCCTCCTTCAAGTCATAATTAGTTACAGGCCCCCCTCCATGAACCAAGATGCTCATGTGGCTTATTTGGCTTTACTTGAGTCAATCAAACTGCAACCTAACATTTTTGTCATGAGGGTTTTTTAACTGTCCTACTTTCAACTGGGAAATTTATATGAGCCCTAACTTAGTTGCACAAAAGTTCCTTGACTTTGTTCATTTAAATGCCCTGAGACAAATTGTACAAAATTCTACAAGGGGCTTAATGACCTGGTTCTCACCAACATAACAGACCACTGCTCTACTGTAAGTGTAGGACCCTCATTAGTAAAATCCGATCATAAGTCAGTCTTTTGAAGTAGCAATAACTCCAGTACCATCAGAGGTGAAGTCAGATTAAAAAAACTTCACCAAAGCCAACTATACCCTCAAAGGGGTTAGCATAAATAATTTCCAAGCTCCAGTTCCCACAGATGGTCTTGGCAACTATACTAAAGAACCAACGAAATCCAGGTACAAAAAGAAGGGAATAGGTGGTAAAATCAACTCCTTTATTAACTCTTCTGAAAATAAATAAAATGCGTTTTCGTCTATCGATACCAAGACTTCATCAGATACAGCCAAAGAAACTCTCCACCCCTGTTTTATAGTCACTCAAATTGACAATCAATCAATTAAACATTTTAAAGAAGTATACCATATACAAACACACTAAATTCACTTAAATTAACAACCAAAAATATTAATAAACTATGAATACACATAAAAACTTCATCTGTTTAAGAAAATTACATAATGATAAAAAACTGATAAAAATAAATAGAACATATATGAATACATACATATATATATATATATATATATATATATATATATATATACTTTACCATAAATAAAATATCATGACGCCATCTACTGACAAAAAATATAGAACAGAAACATCCCAATGAATTAAAACTGTACTGAAATAAATAGTAATACCATAATTGAATACATAACTTTTACTTCCCAATGTAGGAAACACATCATTACAATTTTGCAGCCCTTAACTTTAATACTGGTGCCAATTGGGTATTATCATTAAGTCCAGGGTACCTGTAGCCTTTGGCACTGCCAGTAGGCTTCTCTATATTCTAATTTGGTTTCCATGGACCCCCCTGACATCCTTAGGCACCACCTTGATAACAAAACATTTAAAATTAGCATTTTTACTAAGTAATGTATGCTTAAATAGGGCATTACCTTCATTCTGATTTTTAACATCATATAGATGCTCATATATTCTTCTTTTTAACATTTTCTCCACGTAAAAGACATCACAATGGTTAAATTGAACAATATAAACTAAACATTTAGAGTTACTATTTGAATACACCTTACCCACCAACTGTTTCTGTCTGGCCTTCACAAGAACATTTTCACTATGGCTAACATTTATACATTGTGAACATGCCACACACACTTATAGGTGCCAATGTTTTTCTTCTTATAGGTTCATAGGTTGGTACTAGGCTATCGGTCCTAGGGCCTATACAAGCCTAGCCATAACGATTCCCTGGCTATTTCTTCCCACACTATTTACTTCCCTGGACCCCTGTCTAGCAGGGTGATGGACATGATCCCCGGGGTGAATTTCCTTTCTCCCATCCAATCGTCAAGGTACCTTTTGAAAAGGACCAAAGAGGCGCTCTGTTTGACATGTATGGGCAGTCTATTCCAGAGTCTGGGGAGTCTGGGTCAGGAACCTATCCCTCCAGCATGTTTTGTTTATTGTGATGACAAGGTTTAGATCCCTGGAGCGTGTGGCTCTGAGGGATTGGGATTTCTTTAAAGTGTAGCATGTCCAACAGCTCTGGGTTTGACATGGCCTTGTATGTTAAGCAGAGATCACCTCTGAGTAGACAATATGCGACAGAGTATAGCTTGAGTTTTTTAAGGCGGTCAGCGTAGGGCATCTGCTTTAGGCCTGTGATTCTTTTAGTGAGGCATTTCTATGGCCTTTCCAGTTGTTGCAGATGTCTTGAGAGGTACATACCAAACAGGGCGTTGTATTCTATAATGGGTCTAATGAGGGATGAGTACAGTGGAACAATGACCTCCTTTTTTCTGGATTAAAAGCCCTTAGTGATGAGGTGTGCCACATAGAAGGATTTCCTGATTGCTGTGGCGATGTGTTTATCGAAGGTGAGACCACTATCCACCTGTGTCCCTAAGTCTCTTATCACACTTTCAGTGTTTAGTGTACTGCCACCTATGTGGTAATTCACGGGTACATGTTTTTTCCCAAAGGGGATAACTATACATTTCTTGGCACTGAGCTTGAGCCCATGGCTCTGGCACCAACCATCTGTTTCTGTAAGGCCTTTTTGTAGAGTATCCACATCATTTGGGGATTCAATAATGGCTCCCAGTTTGCAGCCATCTGCGAACTTTGTTAGCCAGAGTCCCTTAGTGTTGGCCTGTACTTAAGAAAAGTAGATGCCAAACAAGAGCGGTCCCAAGACTGTACCCTGAGGTACTCCACTTGTCACTTGTCTGGAGCTGAATTTGGAGTCGGCTACTTTTACAGTCTGGGTTCTGTCAGTAAGCCAGCGGGCAACCTATTGAGTGACGTAGGGATTAATGCCCAGCTTAGTAAGTCTATCTATGATTCTAGAGTGGGGGGTGGTGTCAAAAGCCTTGGCGAGGTTCAGATAGGCTGTGTGGACCACCTTACCCTCGTCCACAGCTCTGGAGACTGATTCAAAGAAGTCAATCAGGTTCAGGAGACAAGATCGGCCCTTCATGAACCCAAACTGGGTGGGGTGCAGTGTTTGAAGGTTGCCGATGTCTTTGTTTATAAGTTCCATGATAATACGTTCGATGGCCTTGCAGATAAAGCTTGTCAGACTGATGGGGCAGTAGTTCCCAGGATCCAAGGTGGATCCCCCCTGGTGGAGTGGGATAATTGTAGCTCTGTGCCACTCAATGGGCACGAAGCCTGAGGTGAGGCTATGATTAAACATGACACTTAGGTGAGGTGCCAGTTCATTTTGTAGTTCATGTAGTACACAGCCCGGGATGTCATCTGGTCCCATTGATGCTGTATTCTTAGCTTTGGAGAGTGCATTTTTTACCTGTGTGGCCATTAGAGGAATTTGGCAATCTTCCTGTATTGAAATGGGCCATTTAGGGGGTGAGAGGGGGGTGAAGTTGGCACTGAATCGATCTGCCAGGATATTGGCAATATCCTTGGGATCAGTATATTTAATGCCATTCTGTTGTAGCTCAGAGCAGATCTGAGCATTGCCATTTAGATTCTTGACATAGTTATAGAACGCCTTGTGGCTGTCTTTGGAATCTTTGGTAATTTTATTTTCATAATTAGCTTTGAAGGATTTTATGAGGGATCCCAGCTTCTTACTGAGGCTGGTAAGGGAGTTTTTTGCATCCTGGGATTTTCCTCTCTTCTGCAACAGTTTCTTCCTTTTGTTGTAAAGTTTGCTTATGGCAGGGACCACCAGATTGGCTTCCTTTATTTGGAGGAGACCATCTTGGTTCAATTTGGGATGGCACAATTCATGCATGAGTGGATGTGCTCGTACAGTGCCTTAGTGTAGGATTCAGCAGTCAAACTTTCAGTTCCCGTCTGCATGGGTGTCATGAAGTTTGTCACTTCTGACTTGAGTAGCATGAAGTTGGCTTTGGAGAAGTTTTTTATGGAGGTTTCCTTACTGGGGGGGGGGGGGTGGGATGTGAATGTTAAGGGTGATTAGCTTATGGTCAGACCTGACCAACAAGGGGGTGACCATAGGTGTGGAGCATCAATTTCCCATGTTGGTAATGACCACATCTAGGATATTGGAGCCCCTGGTGGGACTATGGATTAGTTGATCCAGGGCATTGGATTGCAGTCTTACCAAGTGTTAGTTGCACCTGGAGAATTTCAGATGCATTGTGTTGGGCAACTAGCCTGGTGGTGTGACTATCCTTGGTGAATATGAACACTCCTCCATCTTTAGTGTTTCTGTCCTAGTTTGGTGGCCAAAAAGTGTGGTAAGAGTTGTAGCCTGATATTGCAGGGGTGCTCTCTGGAGCCTTGAACCAGGTCTCAGTTACTGCACAGATATCAATGTTCTCCATTTTTAGGAGTGCCTCAAGAGAGTGCATTTTGAGGTTTAGACTTCTACCATTGAGTAGTATTACTTTCTGAAGTTGCATGCTTGTACCTGTTACAGTGGTGGTTTTGTCCTTTGAACTTTGCATAAAGAAGGCACTATAGGGGGTGGCAAGAGTGTTAGCCAGTAACCTGAATCCCAAGGGTGACAGGTGAAGACCATCTCTGGCAAAGCATCTTGGTCTGTTGATCATGTCATCCCAGGCAGACAGATACTGGATCCCCTTTGAATGACACCAGAAGCTTAGCTAATTGCTGAAGTCAATCATTTTGTCCTTGTATTGTGGGTATCATTCTGGGCGAAGGCAGGATGTTACTCAGGACTAGGGTCATACCTGCCTGGGACACATGATCCGAGACCTCTTCCATGTCTCTTTTCATGTAGTCCAGGGAGGTACGTCTCAAGTCATTCACTCCAACATGGACAATGACCGAGTCATATTTGTACTTGTTGTGGAGTGACTTGAGTGCATGCATTATGTAGTGGATCCTGGCACCCAACAGGCAGATGACTGTCATTTTCTCCTTGTTCAGCCTGGGGAGTGGGACATCAGTGTGGCTGACTATAGAGTCACCGATGACTAAAGTGTTAGGTACGTTGTCTTGCCTTAGGGGCTGCTGCTGGGTGGCACACTGGTGTTGTGAGCTATGTGACACTTTGGTTGTGATTGGTGTTTGCTTGCATTGCAGCTTCAGAGATCCTTGTTGCTTGGGCAAGTTACAGTTAAGGGCCGCCACATATGTGGATTTAATGTTGCTATATGTGGGTGTTGGTGGTGTGAGTTTAGAAGGGCTATGTGTTGCTTGAGGTGTAGTGCAGGTGTTAACCTTCTCCTCTTGACTGTCTAGCACAATCTTGGGTGGAGACAGCTTTGCTTCCAGTTTGGCTATGTAAGTGCATCTCTTACAGGTTGTAGTGTTGGGTGGTAGGAGGAGAGGGTTGTCTGTGTACATGAGGCAGTTGCTGCATTGACTCAGAATGCCCAGATTCACCAGGTGGACAGGAGAAATCACCGGAAGCTGACCCGACACACCTGGTTTGGTGATTTTTTTTTGTAATGTACAAGAGCTGTTTTCCCTTGCCTTAGTAAAGCACTTTGCAATTATAGGCTGTTTAATGCCTACAATTAATTTCTCCTTATTAACAAGGAGAGTTGAGTGCTTGTATCAGTTTAAGGCTTCCTAGTGTTTTCCAGCAGGTATTAGAGCAAGTGCTAGTCACAGGGATGCTTAAAGGTAAGATGAAAAAAAATGGTTTATCCTAAACACTGCAGTGTGCACTAGATAAGTTAGATGTGAAAGTAGGTAACTTAAGTTTTACCTGTCTAAAATGTTATGTTTTAGTGGAGAGTCACTATTTTTAAAACAGCAAGATAGACTTAAAGGGAGTGTTCACTTTTGTATTCTGGTACAATGGAATACAGTAGGATGGCCAATGACTTTAAATAGTTGAAGGGGAGTGATTTCACAAAATGATAATGTGCTTATTCAAACAAGCCAGTGAAAGCAGAGAGGAAATGATATGTATGGTCAAATTAACATAAGACGCAGGCAATTAGAAGGACATTGGTACTTAGGAATACAAAAGTAAGTGGGTGGGGAAAAATTTTCTGCCTGACTCAAGAGACAGAGCTGTGGTCCTTTTTGAAGTTTTAATAAGCAGTTAAAAGCAGACTGCAAGTAAAATACAAGGTAAAGAAAATAAATCAAAGTATTCAAAATATAAAAAGGCAATAAAGTAATTCAAATAAAAACAAATAAAAAGCAAACTAATGTTTCCTTTACAGCAAATTGTAGCAGAGTCTGGGTAAGCCTTTCTAGTAAAGCTCTGAAATGTTTTATTTTCCCCTTAAATAAAAGGTTTAGTTCCTAGTTCCACCCCCTCAGTTCACAAATGATTAACCTTAAGTGACCTTTTCTATCTTATGCAGGAGTCCTTAATTGATCAGTTCTAATTTCTGCCTGACTCACAAGAGACATAGCTGTAGTCTCTTTTGAAGTTTTAATATGTAGCTAAAAGCAGAATACAAGTAAAACACAGGGTAAAGAAAACAAATCGCAGTATTTAAAATGTAAAAAGGCAATCAAGTATTACAAAATACAACAAAAAAAGCAAACCAACCTTTCCTTCATAACAAAGTTTAGCAGAGTCTGGGTGAGCCTTTCTAGTAAAGCTCTGAAATGTTTTATATTACCCCTTAAATAGAAGGTTTAGTTCTTAGCTCCACCTCTTCAGTTCACAAATGATTAACCTTTAGTGACCTCTTCTATCTTATGTATGAGTCCTTAATCGATCAGTTCTAATTTTTGCTCGACTCACAAGAAACTGAGCTGTGGTCACTTTTGAAGTTTTAATATGCAGTTAAAAGTAAAATACAAGTAAAACACAAGGTGAAGAAAAATCACAGTATTCGAAATATAAAAAGGCAATAAAGTAATACAAAATGCAACAAATAAAAAGCAAACTAACCTTTCCTTTACAGCAAAGTGCAGCAGAATCTGGGTGAGCCTTTCTAGTAAAGCTTTGAAATGTTTGATGTTTACCCTTAAATAGAAGGTTTAGTTCCCTGCTCTACGCCCTCAGTTCACAAATGACTAACCTTAAGTTACCTTTTCTATCTTATGTATGAGTCCTTGATTGATCAGTTCTAATTTCTGCCTGACTCACAAGAGACAGAACTGTGGTCTCTTTTGAACTTTTAATATGCAGTTAAAAGCAGACTAAAGTTAAACACAAGGTAAAGAAAACAAATCCCAGTATTCAAAATGTAAAAAGGCAATCAAGTAATACAAGATACAACAAATAAAAAACAAATTAACCTTTCCTTCACTGCAAAGTGTAGCAGAGTCTGGGTGAGCCTTTCTAGTAAAGCTCTGAAATTTTTAATTTACCCCTTAAATAAAAGGTTTAGTTCCTAGCTCCACCCCCTCAGTTGAAAAATGATTAACCTTAAGTGAACACTTATACCTTATGTATGAGTCCTTAATTGATCAGTTCTACTTTTTGCCTGACTCACAAGAGACAGAGCTGTGGTCTCTTTTGAAGTTTTAATATGCAGTTAAAAGCAGAATACAAGTAAAACACAAGATAAAGAAAACAAATCACAGTATTCAAATATAAAAAGGCAATAAAGTAATACAAAATACAACAAATAAAAAGCAAACTAACCTTTCCTTCACAGCAAACTGTAGCAGAGTCTGGGTGAGCCTTTCTAGTAAAGCTCTGAAATGTTTTATTTTACCCCTTAAATAGAAGGTTTAGTTCCTAGCTCCACCCCCTCAGTTCACAAATGATTAACCTTAAGTGACCTCTTCTATCTTATGTTCGAGTCCTTAACTGATCAATTCTAATTTTTTCCTGACTCACAAGAGGCAGAGCTGTGGTCTCTTTTGAAGTTTTAATATGCAGCTAAAAGCAGAATACAAGTAAAACACAAGGCAAATAAAACAAATCACAGTATTATTCAAAATATAAAAAGGCAATACGGTAATACAAAATAGAACAAATAAAAAGCAAACTATCCTTTCCTTCACAGCAAAGTGTAGCAGAGTCTGGGTGAGTCTTTCTAGTAAATTTTAAATATTAACTCCTGTGGTAACATTGTGTTCCAACAAATTCAAATTTTTAATATTTTGACCCTTTCTGAATATAACTTTAAGGGCTTACCCTTAATATTCTCCAGATCTGCAAATTCAGAAAATTATTTCCACTCCCTTTCTATGATGTTTTTAATGAGATAAGCATCACCACTAAAATTAGTAACAAAAGCTCTGTGGAAACCCTGATCACTAACACTAACACTAACACACACACACACACACACACACACACACTGTATGTGATCAATGGAACTCTAATCGACTACCAGCCCACATCATTTAAGTAACTGTATAGAACTTTAAAACATAGTACAAAACTGACTAACATCCTCATATTTATATATGGGTATGTATACATATTAATTCCAAAATCACATAATAGTGAAGGAAAAGGAAGAAGTCCCAAATACCACTGCTATTCAGTCTTATCTACTATTACCTAATGTCAATGAATGTGGCAACTGACTGAAAAGGGCAATCATTATTCCATTGAGCAACTGGTTACTGACCACATGTCCAAACATCCACATGCACAAGCGCACGCGCATATACACACACACACACACACACACACACACACACACACACATAATATATACACGTGTGTGTGTGTGTGTGCTTATATATGTGTTTTTGTATATATATATATATATATATATATATATATATATATATATATATATATATGTGATGCACAAGAAAAACACAGCCAGTAGTCCACAGCAGAGATAAGTCCAAACGTAACTGTTTAATAAAAATACAGAACAAAGACGAGCGCTTTTGCAATCAGCTTCATCAGATCTCTGTTACAAGTAAAGACATCTCACTTATAATGCAACTAATTAACCATGTATCCAATCAGATAAAATGCAGCTGTAGTTGCTAAGTGATAAATTGACAAGTTAAACACTAAAAGATATATGTATGAAGCATTTAAAAAAAACATTTAAAAAACACTTAAAGTATACCAAAAAGCAACATCCCTAAGTGTACGATATAAAAGCATCACAAAATATAAAAATCTGTCTAAAAATGTAATTTCTTTCTAAGTGACCTTGCTCTCAAGGCAGGCTGTATTGAGACATTTTCATTCAAGCCAGGAGCATAATGCGCCCCTAGCTTGAAAATCCTTTTTAACTCGGCTTGATATGGGGCATTAACCAAATTGCCCATCCTAGCATTTTGGTGTATTACTTCTAAGTTATGTTCCTCACCAAATGTGTTTATGTGCTTAGCTATTGCACTAGTGTTCATACCTCTTCCTGCACAATAGAGATGGTCACGTATCCTTTCTCTTAGGCGTCTGTTTGTAAGTACTGATTTTTTTGAGATTTTCATATAAATATTCCAGTAACAGCATTGAATTTTTGGATATTTTATTAGTTAAAGGTGATGACCGTACTTTACATACAAAATTATATAGAAAGGAATGCTATCGGCCTACTTATGTACATCGCAATAGAATCCATCCATGTCATGTGTTTCGAAATGTACTGAAGGGACAGAATTTGAGGACCTGTCATCTACACAGCAAGGATGAGGATTCTGAAATATGTTTAGAACAAATACGAACAGATTTTTTATCTAGGGGTTATCATGATCATGAGATAGAACACAGCAAATAGTTAGATGTTCTAGGGAAACAACAGGCAAGCCTTACTTTTCTTCATCTTTTTGCCCCCTTAAAAATTCCTGCCATTAAACTCCACCACAAAGTTCTTTTTACCTAATCAGCGACCAGGTGATCATACCTCCGATAATTCAGAGCCACAGAAACAAGCATATCTAAAGAAAACTGTGTATGTCTAATTCCTTCTCATTATATTTTTATGCTTGCACTTAGATATTTTTTGCCCTTGAGAGCATGCTGCTAGGGAACCCTGCTACCCTTTCCCAGATCCCTAGTCCCCCCATTGCTTTTTTAGATATTTAGATGGATTTTTAGACAGAAATGCCCTCTGTTAGTGTTTTTTCATCACTAACATCTTAATTATAGCTGCACTACCCAAGTGCAACCAAGCAAATGCTCCCTAGTCCCCCTGTCTTTTGGAAATCAGATAGTGGACTCCTCTGAAGACCCATCTCTATTTCTGTCTCAGAGTTATTGCTATTACCCTCACACAACCCCACTACGGTGTTATTTAATGTTAACCCCCCTGTCTGCTAAACTAAAGGCTTAACGTGTAAAACTACACCCATTTAGCATTTTTCTCCTTAGCATACTTTCTGCCTGTTTTCCTTTATTACCCAGAGTTACTTGAACCATTCTATCCTCTGTAAAGGTCTGTCTCCTGATCCTAACACTTTACAGACTGCCGCCTTTTCTCTCTGTTCCTTACCTTTAGGTGGTTGTTTTTTTCCTTCTGAAATCAACCACTGAGGACGGGTGCAACCCACTCTGGGTTCACTCTGCTTCCCTACCCTACCCCCATTCTCACCCACCCCACTTCCTCCAGATTTATACTTCCTGTAGCACCACCCACTGGATTTCCCAGATCAATTACATCCTCCCTACTACAATACTATTCCCTCCCTATCCTGCCTACACCTCTCCACCTTCTGAATACCACCCAACACCCATTCTTTCATTCTTCTCCACACAAATCCACCTTTCTCTCAATATAAGAATGTACCACATATCATACCTGTCCTCATTCTTATTCATTCTAACTTCTTTACTACTACTATCTCTGTGTCCACCTCTTTTGACTCTGGACTAATTACACCCCCACAATCCACAACACAAATCACCACCTCACAAGTCAACCTATATAGTTCCTCCAATATATCTCCATCCCTATTATCAAGTAACACCCTCTGTTCAACCAAACCTTGCCCCTTCCCCTCCACCACTAAACTCAAATTAATACTACATTACCCTCAATTAACATCACTAAAAAATCACCAACTACATACTCTACTCCATCTCCTCATAGTCCTACCCCAATGTGGAAATATACACTCCAACTGTGGACCTGATAACTTATCAAATAACACCTACACCACTAAAGCCCATGATTTGTACGTCATAACCATCAATGCTCGAGGTCTCTGCAACAAGATTACAGAATTCCAGTCCTGGCTTAGTCACCACTGCCCTGACATAATAGCAGTAACTGAAACCTGGCTCAAAGCACATATATTAGGCTCTGAAATCCTTCCACCTGGCTACAACATTATTCGTAAAGATAGGGCTCAGAAAAAAGGAGGGGGCATAGCCCTAATATATAAAGACTCCTTAACAATAAATATACATCCAGTGCCAGTCATCCAGTGCCAGTTCCCAATTTTGGTTCCCTGGAAGTCTTAATAACATCCCTACTTATAAACCATTGCAAACAACTATGTATTGTCACCATCTATATTCCTCCTGGTCACAAAATCACACACTTAGAAGACGTCCTAGGATGGATAAACTACACTATCCCCCAAGAAACCATCATACTAGGTGATAATAACATCAACTGGCAAAACCAAATTTCCTAACACTAGCATTACTCTCTATAGTTTCACACAACTTATCTCAAAGCGTACACAGGCATTAAACACCCAAGCCAAAGCTATACTAGACTGGATCTTAGTATCCACCAATACTGGTACCCTCCCAAGTGACCACCTACCTGCTTACACCCATAGAACCCATTTACACATCCCCAAACCTCACATATATAAATCAATCAGGAACCTTGTCCACTTTAACCACAAAACATTTATAACGACCCTAAAAACTCATAACTGGTCCCCATTAAAAACACTGCTCTTAGATGAGGCTGTACAATACTTTAACAGCATCTTTATGAACACACTAAACAGCCTAGCACCCCTTTGTATTAAACGCTCAAAACCAAACCCTGCCCCCTGGTTGACAAAGCATATCAAACAAACCCTTCTGTCCAGAGAAAAAGCCTGGAAAACTTGGAAAAAATGTAGGACCACAGAAAATAAACTAAATTACAAAAAACTTAGAAATTCCACAAAGAAACATCATAACTGACGAAAAATCCTACTTCTCCTCTAAACTCTCCTCCCAAAATACCAACCCAAAAAATTCTGGAAATCAGTATCATCCCTTCTGAATCCTGGCAACATCCAAAATCCTTCACCTGCACACAACAAAAACCTTCTCCAAATCTCCCAAATATTCAATAACCATTTTATTGACACCATCCAAAAATTAATCAAGGACTCGCTCTCAAAAACAAATCCCACCCCTCCCACTACAGACCCCCTATCCACCTTAAATAACTCTCCACCTAACTCACCTTTTTGTTTTCAACCCATGCCTACATCCCTTATTCAAAGATTTCTAACCAAATTAAAATCCTGCTCACTCTCAGCCGATAACCTACCATCAGAATACTTACAGCTAGCAGCCAAGGCGATTGCCTACCCAGTCAGCACTCATCAATTACTCCATTACTGAATTATATGTCCCTCTACTATGGCAAAACAATCCATAATTATCCCTCTTCACAAAGGTGGTAATGCCCATGATCTATCAAACTATCGCCCCATCTCTACCCTCTCCCCACTATCAACAATCCTAGAAAAATGCATTCAAACCCACCTACTAAATCATCTCATCAAAAACAACCTCTTATCTCCCACTCAGCACGGATTTCGCCCAGGCCATAGCACTATCTCAGCCCTACTCTCCTTTACTGACATAGTGAGCAAAGCTCTTGACACTGGCTTATCCACTTCTGTACTCCTGCTTGACCTTTCAAAAGTTTTCAACACTGTATCTCACCCTAAGTTTTTACAACACCTACAGAAACTTGGCTGCTCCCATACTGTAATAACATGGTTTTCCTCCTACCTAAACAACAGACAACAATCAACCAGATGGCAAAACCAACTATCTGATTTCTTAGTAAACAACACAGGTGTCCCACAAGGATCCATATTAGGACCAATACTTTTTAACATTTTCATTAATGATCTACATAAAGCCTCACAGGACAGCATACTAATTCAGTATGTAGATGATTCAACTATCATCTCATCCTCACATGATTTCACTAACCTCCAAAAAATAACCCAAGATGCTTTCTCCTCTATAGAAAACTGGCTGAATGACTCTCAATTAATGCTTAACCCAAAAAAACTAAACTATTATTCTCATCAAAACCTCCAACTACTGAATTCAAAATCCTCTCCCATAACAAAACAGTAATCGAACAGGTACAATTCTCAAAACTACTAGGAATTACTATCGACAACAAACTCTCCTTTGAACAACATATATTGAACATGGTAAAGAAGACACATTTCAAACTAGGCAAATTATACCGGCATAAACTATACCTTGATAAGCAAACTAGGAACATACTAGCAAATACTTTGCTCATTCCATCTCTTATGTATGGTAGTCCCATTTTCACCAACTTCCATACATCACTTAGTAGTCAGCTACAACAGTGCTACTATAAAACAGCAAAATTTGCATCAAACCTGTCCACGCACTCACACCACTATACTGCCCTCTCAAACCTATCCAGGCTAGAATCCCACCACTACCTCCAATACACTCAACTCTCTATGGCCCATAAATTAATTTTTCAACCCGATAACTGCCCCGCTCTCCAAATCATCTTACACACATATATCCCTACTCGATCCCTCCGCTCTTCTGAGAAAACCCTATTAAATGTAGCCAAACCCAACAAGAGAGCAGAAGAATCCCTATATTCATACATCGCCAAACTATGGAATTTTCTCCCCTCCAGCATTACCCAGCTAGACTCCCCAAAGCCCTTTAACACCTCACTAAAAACCTTATTGTTACAAAATCCAAGTTGCACATGTAATATACAACGTAAACTCCCATAAAAAGATAACCAACTAAACAAAAACCCTACCCTGTAACACCTCTCATTTTCATCTTTACTCAAGTAATAGAAGAACTTATTATTTGTCCATCACAAAGTATATAATTTCTGTGTTATGGCTTTTTAACTGTAATTTTGAAGTTTGCTGAATAATGTATGTAACATCTGCTTTAAAATTGTATACTTTTCTGTAGTACTCACTTGTTTTTGTTTCTGCTTTGTTTTAAAACTGTGGATCCTTATCTCCCCAGATCTGTAATCTAACTGCATACGTTTTGTTGTACTGTTAATTGTGGAGCTTTTCACCCTGGACCTCCAGTGAAAATGGGAACAGTGCCCAGTGGACGTTCCCATTCAACAAATGCCAATAAATAAATAAAACATGACTTATTCTTCAAATAATAAAGATAGAGATCACACTCCATTTTTTAATCTTACATTCTCTAGTGATGAGAGGAGAATTAAGAGATTATATATAAGCAATGGCCAATAGTAGGCACTGATGCAGATATTCATTTACTTGTAGGTGATAGACAAAATTTTGGATATAGAAATAAGAAATCTCTACGGCAAAGATTATGTTACCCCAGACAGGTGTTGGATTTGAATGATAGGAAAATGGAACAACGGACTAGAAAATGCAATGGTTGCTCCTACTGTATTTATGTGGATGAATCTCCAGTATTTATAAATCCACAAAACAATAGAGTATTTACACATTTTTCACCAGCAGATTGTAACACAAAGAACCTGGTTTACCTGGGCTATTGTGTGTCTTGCTGATGTTTTTATGTCGGCACGACAAACAGATGCCTACAGGAAAGAATACGTGACCATCTCTATTGTGCAGGAAGAGGTATGAACTATAGTGCAATAGCTAAGCACATAAACACATTTGGTGAGGAACATAACTTTAAATTTTAGTATTAGAAGTAATACACCAAAATGCTAGGATGGGCGATTTGGTCAATTCCACATATCAAGCTGAGTTAAAATGGATTTTCAAGCTGGGGAACATTATGCTCCTGGCTTGAACGAAAATGTCTCAATACATCCTGCCTTGAGAGAGCAAGGTCACTTAGAAAGAAATAAAATTTTTTAGACAGATTTTTATATTTTGTGATGTTTTTACATCGTATACTTAGGGATGTTGTATGCTTTAAGTTTAAGTTGGTATATTTTAAGTGTTTTTTAAATGTTTTTTTTTAAATGCTTCATACATATACCTTGTGTTTAACTTGTCAATTTATCACTTAGCAACTACAGCTGCATTTTATCTGATTGGATACATGGTTAATTAGTTGCATTATAAGTGAGATGTCTTTACTTGTAACAGAGATCTGATGAAGCCAATTGCGAAAGCACTTATCTTTGTTCTGTATTTTTATTAAACAATTATGTTTGGACTTATCTGTGCTGTAGACTACTGGCTGCATTTTTTTCTGCATCACATTTTTATCTTTGTGCTCCAGTGGTTTACTTCTTTGAGCAACGTTTTTTGCCTGATATATATATATTATATGTGTGTGTGTGTGTGTGTGTGTGTGTGTGTGTGTGTGTGTGTGTGTGTGTGTGTGTATATACAAGGAACTGTGATGTACAACTTTTGCCACTCATATGTGCAAATGTTGCGTCAATAAATCACTGAAATTAATATATGTATATTCTCACAGTATATCTCAAGGCATGCTAATTGACTGTCTCTGTAGTGACAAATGACTGACTAAACACCTGAGCAGACACAGTGAACCATGTTGATCAATACAGGCTCAGCTGCTTCTGCCAATCAAAGAGTGCAGTGGTCTTAAAGGGAAGTTACAACCAGAGAGCACAGAGTTATATGTAGATAAACAGAGAGCAGTGGATGAAAATATGTGCCAAGACTATGGTGTATGCACCCCAAGGCAGATCAAATGCATCTCTATTGTTAGCCCTTCATAATGACAGACAATTATAGAGGGTGAGAAGCTAATGAAATCCACTGATCACCATCATCATCCACAGGAAATCCACTGACCTCCATCACCACCCACATGAAATTCACTGACCTCCATTACAACTCACATGAAATCCACTGACCATGATTACCATCCACATAAAATCTACTGAGCACTATCATCATCCACATGAAATCCACGGACCACCATCACCACCCACTAAACAATGGGCTAAGGCCTAAGTTCATGGGGTGGCTTAAAATAAGAAGTACCACATCTAAGGACACATCTGTGACTACAATGTTGAGGTTTACAGCAAACATATAAATGAAGAGAAGATGCAGCTGCTAGGGAGATGACTGTTGTACCAGGCATTTGGGGAAGAAAGTGTAAGGAGTGCAATGCTAACGAAAGTGTAAGGAGTGCAATGCTAACAAGAAGGCAGTCCTCAAACTTAATAACACTGACCTGTGAGAAAATCCTCTTCCAGCATTGCAGCTTCATTTGTAAATGTATCACACCAGACAACAGACAATCCAACTAAGTAATCCTGACAACAGAAAGACCTAGCTAGTTGCATCCCATGGATAATGGATGGAACCTCACCAACCTGGACTGTGCTTTAAATTACACAAGACTGTAGCATGTTTCACAAGACTGTAGCATGTTTCATGACTTGTCCAAGCAGAGTGCATGCTCATAAGAATAAAGAAATGTCCATGTACAAGCCAGTTCCGTGATCTCAGTAGAATCTCTGGAATACCTATTGGGAATTTCTGAAGAATATCTGTCTACGAATACAATATGTATCTGACTACTGATATATTTTGCTGGTTTATGAGACACTTACAGGTAATACAGCATAAAGTTTGTTTCCATCTGCCTGTATCCAGGGGTGTTTCTACTACTTGGGCCACATGGGGTGCTTCAAATGGTATGTACTCAGAATATTATGTGGAGGTGAAGTAGCTGGTTTGTTGGTCTTTTTGTCTCTGGGTTATACTTTTGTGCATACAGTGGATCCTGTAATAGCACATCTTATGCATCTAAAGATTTGTTACCCTGGTTCAGGGATACTTTTGCATATGGAAGTCCCAGTGTTATGACAACAGGATGTCTAAACATCATCAGGTGTTACACCGTCTTCCCTCCTACATTTTAGTCCTTATATGATATTGCTCTAGTTTATGACCCCCTCCCCCCAACAGACCCCTTGCAGTATGGAAAGGTGACATAGGTGCCAGAGATCACTGTTTTGCAGTAAAACAGCTGGCCTACATGAACTGCATGCAACCATCTGTGCCTAAAAGGATAACAGTGCTGTCTTGCATGAAGCTGTACTCTGGGGACTTCCTCAATCCCCACATAATAAGGTGTGGCAACATTGAAATAAGTCACCTCTGCATATCTGCAACAGAAGACAGGGATAGATACTGGAGACAACTTACAAGGCACTGCATACCATCTCAAGCTGTAGGGTTATTTAGCACGGTGTTGGTCAGCTGGGTCTTCATCATCCAGAGCTGGAAGAGCTAGACATCTGTTCTGCAGAATGTGTGTGTGAGTGTGTAAGTGTGTGTGAGTGTGTGAGTGAGTGTGTGAGTGTGTGAGTGTGTGTGTGTGTGTGTGTGTGTGTGTGTGTGTGTGTGTGTGTGTGTGTGTGTGTGTGTGTGTGTGTGTGTCTGTCTGTATTAACAGTGCATGTTTACAATAAAGCACTCCATGAAGCAACTGGCTTTGTAAGGCCCTCTACAAATCTGACTGAGCTGTGGAAGGGGTCATGTGACTGGTTTTCAATTTTTTAAGAACATACATGTGCGTTAGCTTTTGGTTGTTAACTTCAGCATCTGCACTTTGCAGAGTCCTTCACTGTGCTGCATTCACAGCTGTATGTCTTACTGCATTAGTGATCATTTGTGTGGAGGGTAAGCTCTGTTAACACTAAAGTGTATTATACAGTGACTCTATATAGTGATTCAAAAATTGGTGTTCCTTGGAGAATTCCCCTTATTCCAAAGTACAGTGATCCCAGAATTATCATCAAAAGTGTGGTGGCCACAGCCTTCATGTTTGTGAGTAGAGGGAGGCAAACCCATCCTGCAAATTAATATTTATTTTACATATTTACTGTAAAGTTTTTTTTGGCCAAACTGCACTTAAGAAACATGAGTTTTCAAAATTTGTTGGTTTGTTGTTCAGCCATGTACACACAGACAGACATATACACATGGACTCTCACAGACATATACATGCACACAACGCATCACACCCTGTAAAGGCTCTTTCTCTTGAAACATACTTTGCAGACAGAAAAGCATGTTTAACCATCAACATCTGCCATTACCTTTGAAGTGGGGTCTCTTATCTGGATCTTGGCTCCAGCACTGCATCATCAAATCCTTCAGGTCAGGAGGCATATTATTCGGTAGAAGTGTTATATCTGGCCGCTGACCTCTTCCAACACATACTTCAACCAGAGACTGGACAACAGCATCTGCAAAAAAAAACAAAGATGAAGTCTCTATAAACTACTAAGCGTGACATTTGTATTGAAAATAGCTCTTTCCATTTACACTTCCAGAGAGAATTTTGTTTCTGGATTTCTTGCATACAACTCATATGACTACTGCAAGACACTTGTAGTTTTAACTTAATAAACTACTAGTCCCCCCCCAAAAAAATATGCAAGTTTCTGGGAGGAGTAAAGCCACAAACACCCATTCATGGGGAGACTCCTTGCAATCCTCCCCTTATGCTATCAACTTTGAAGTTCCCATAACTTGGGAAAATGCATGTGGCGGGCACCAAACAAAAGCAATCTGTCTTGTAAAAAGATTTAAATTATTATTAGCATTTCATCAGCCATCTTTCAAATCAAACTCTCCTACCTACCTGAAAATGTGTATTTGCTCCCCATTCCCTCTAGTTCTTCAGTAGACCTCATACTTTGCTAATCCATCCACCAGCAGCTTTCTCAGGTACTACTGGTGGAAGGATCAGCACAACAGGAACGCACATGCCCACTAGCAACAAGTCTCCTATGGCAGGTGATGATGACAACATGCACATGCATAGTCCACTGACACAGTGACACTGTCTGCAATATCACCATGGGAAGGCTCATTAACAGCATCAAGATGACAAATATCACCATGGGAAGGCTCATTAACAGCATCAAGATGACAGACCGCTATGAAGGCACAAGCTGATCCCAGAAATCACCAGCAGGGGGCTCTCTTGTAACTATACCCTCAATGTGGATCCTCATGTGTCTCCAGCTCACACAGCATCTGCCATTCACACTATCTCTGACGTATGAGTACCTACACCAGGGCAGATGTGGGGTGGTCCACAGTGCTACCAGTATATTACAGCAGTGTCTGATCTTGATAAAATCTTCTTCTTCTTCTTTCGGCTTTTCCCAGTTAGGGGTTGCCACAGCGGATCACCTGTCTGCTCATGATTGGCAGTGGAGTTCTACGGTGTCGAGTTGCCAGCCCAGCACCCAACCTTACACAGAAGGCACACACTCACACCTACAGCCAATTTAGAGTGTCCAATCCACCTACAGCATGTCTTTGGGATGTGGGAGGAAACCGGAGCACCCGGCGGAAACCCACGTGACCACAGGGAGGACATGCAGACTCTGCACAGAAGGCAACCCAGGCGAGGATTGAGCCGGAGAACCTCTTGCTGTGAGGCAGCAACACTAACCGCTACATCACCGTGGCCACCCTTTCTGATCTTGATAAAATGCTCAGCATAAATCAACGATTTGCATGTCAGTAATCCAGACACAGTCAGCTGCTAACAACAGCACTATAGAGACTGCGAGGGCACTGCAAACCTTGATGATATGCAATACCTACACAGTGACACAGAGTACAGAGAAAGGGAGCAAATGTTGCTGCTGAGGTCTCTTGTGGCAAATTTGTTCTCTGTGGGTGCTTCGAGACACATGGTAACTGTCACTGGATTTCCTCTACAGGCCACACAGTGCATGACTGTGGATGGGATAAGAAGCTAAGTGGCTCGACACATAACACACCTACACACATTACACAGTCCACAACTGAGACAGCTTCACTGTAAGATATGGCCCCACAGCCTGACACAACTGGCTGCCAACATTTGCAGGGTCATAGATAGCAACTCTCTAGAGCTTACCAGGCTGATTGCAAGCATTCCTGTAGTTCTATATCTTCACTATCACCTATGGGCATACAGAATGCCATGCCTGCTCATAGCCATTGTCAGAGCAAAAAGAAATGGGTGAAGAGCTATACAAAGCGATGTAGATTTTCTATCTATCCAGTAAATCCCAAGTTTGGATTATCTAACTATTAGATAACCCAACAATTTTCACAGATTTTGGCATTTTAGGCCACAGCATTCATTCACCACAACCTGTATTTTTCTCATATTCACTACTTTTAATACTGTAAGCTTGCTTTATTAATGGTTTTGTACTTAGAATCTGTTTTAGTTTTCTAGATACAGATGCATCATAAAATTAAAATGAAATCAAACTAATAACTAGAAATTACATTTAAAATCATGGGTATAATTCCTGGATTTCATTTCACCAAAAACTAATATCATTTTTTGAGAACTGCATATTAATGTCCCTGTAATAGATGTTTACACTGACAGAAGCATCTTAAAAAATGTAGTAAAGAGCTCTTTTAGCTTCTTGTTACATTCCTTAATACATATACACACACATATGTGTGTGTGTGTGTGTATACACATATATATATATATATATATATATATATATATATATATATATAAATAAATATACACACACACACACAGACACACACACACACACACACATATACATATACACACTGCAAACAAATCATTTAAGTAGCCGCACTCTAAACCAAGGCTGCATAAATAACTACCATCAGTGCTCACAGGTGTAAGAAGTGAATTGCACTAGTGACTTTCAGGGACAAATCAACACTTCCAATCATGCCCCCTAACAGCCTGTGCATGGTACAGACACCCCCCTTTGCTTCACCCCAACTATGACTTTGATCATTGTCCAGGTCATGAGTGTGGGCTCCTGCCAAGAGATATCCTGTCAGGTACCTGCACTCAATCCCATGGTTCTGTGCCTCTCTTGCTACAGGCTGCTTCAAGCCCCGAGACTGCATGTCACTGCAGTGGACATCTCTAATAGTCATGACACAGCATTTCAATATCCCCCAGCACCACTGCAGGATGTGATTTCTGACTCCCCATAACCTTCTAGCAGAGTAAGTGGCTGGTAAATACACACGTAATCACCCTACTGCATACTACAGTACTGCTCTCATTTATCATTGTGTGCCCCACCTGTGCAAGTGATGGTGAATGTGCCCTGCTCACTTCTTTACCTGAACAGGTAAGGTTAAGTTTGATGCTCAGTGTGGTCAGTCCATGCACTGCCTTGCACCTAAATGTGATAATGAATGTATGACTGTATTCAGTGCTGTCTTTATGGCCCATAGCTGAGGACCACCCACTGCGCGCTCACTAGTGCCTCAATATACTGTACCAGCCTCATTTATCTCTGGACTCTTCAGCCTATGCTTCCATTGTTGGTCCTACCGCTATGCTGAGCCATACTGGAATGCTTCCCTGCTACTGAAACTGTTTACATACTGCCATACTGTGCTGTGCAATACACACCACAAAGATTTTGCTGCAGATGTGTGGTACATACTACAGCTTCTTGTCTTATATGTCAGCATACATAAACAGCTCTGTGATCATATAAAAAAATGCACTTCTTTGTGATGACACAGTTTCAGAAATGTTTACATTACAATGTCAACATTATACACCATTAATAACAATATGAATGATTCAGAATAGACATGGGGCCTGCTCTTTGATATAGTAAGGCATCTGAAACATTAAATCATAACTTGCTCTTTTACAAACTTAGCAAATTCATTTTTGATTGAAATACAATCAGATGGTTTCAAAGTTACCTTAAAAACAGAACATTCCAAGTATACCTAGGAACCTGTCTTTTGACATAGGAGATGTCCCTCTATATCACTGTTGCAGTATTCTAAACAGAAGGGATCTCCCACCTAGGACAGCTCGATGCTTGTCTGGTATACCAAAGCCTAATGATTTTGTATGTGCTGTACATCACACTTAGACTCCCCACACAGAACATAAGGCATAAAAGGGATGTACGGCTGCATCTACCCAGAACTTCTTTGCCACCAGTTTCAATGCCATTACTGCTAGTTGAACTGGATGCCTTGTTGCTGTCCTAAATACTGAGCCACCAGATAAGTGCCACATTAGGGTTGTTTTTTTTTTCTTTTTCTTGGTCTTGATTTTATTTTGGTACCTAGAGTTCATGTCATCCAAGAAAGGAAAATGTCAGTGTGGGAGGCAGATTCCCCATAAGGATTGTCATGATCAGTGTCTTTTTTGTTTGAGTGCTTCCCACGACCATACCTCTTGTAGTATCTGTAAGGCATTTGTACCTAAGACACTCAGAAGCCATTTGTGTTTAGTGACCATTTATCTTGGAAACCAATGGCTTAAACAATTAGCCCAGGATACTATGGCAGACTCCTTAACCCTAAGATACTCCTACTATGTAAGAAGAAGGCCTAGAAGTCTTGGCTGGATTCTTTAGCTGACCAGTCTCCACCAGACGTCCCTCTAGAAGTGGGCAATAGCTCTGTAAGTCATTCAATGTCTATATTGGATTGCTCTGTTGTGACCCCTTCAGAGGCTAGCATGAATCATTTTTCCTCATGTCCTGAGGATTTGCAGGTGTCTGCTCCAGAAGTCAAGGGGAACCAAGGTTGATTAACTCAGAAGGTTCTACTGGGATTCCAGAAATACTGGTCAGGGAGGAGGTTCTGGGTTCTCCTATCAAATCTCACCAAGGGTCAGAACCCCCCAGTATTTGTTAGGGCTGATGTCATTTTCAAGAAAAGAAAAAAAAAAACTAAGCATGTTTCAGTCCATCCTAAGGATTCTCATAGGGAATGGGAAGAGGTTTACACAGGGATTGTCTTTTGCCTTGATGGCCATGAAGCCTCCTCAAATGGCTTCAGTGCCTGCTCCTCCTTGGACCTCTACCCTTCCTATATGGATTAGCAAACCAGATTCCTCAGATGTGGAGTCAGTGTCTGATGAGGGGTCTTTGTCCTATTCTTCACAGATACCTTCACCTTTGGCTTATGGTTCTGATGAGGACGTGTCTGTTAGTCCTGAGTCTCCTTTTGAGGAATTGTCCTTTGGAGACACAATTGGTAGGATGACAGAATACTTTAAGTGAGATTCTTCTCAAGTGTCTGATATTCAGAGAAGTAATTATGAGTTGCTTCAGGTGAATACTCCTAAACCATCGGCAGTTCCTCCTGTGTTGGCTACCTTGTTAGACACTTTAATCGTTGCTTCCAAGTCTCCTGATTCTCATCCTCCTGCCCCTAAGAAACCTGATAGGTTCTAAGGTTCCTAAGGATTATCAATTTTTATTTAAATTTCCTTCTGTTGATCCTGCTGTGGTGTCAGTCTCTTCTGAAAAACCTTCTAAGCTCTTGTCCTCTTCCAAACTTTTGCCTTCTGATAAGGATAGTAGGGAAATGGACAGGATTGGTAAGAAAGTCTACACTACTTCTACTTTGGCTTATAGGGCTATTAATTACCAGTCCCGCATAACCAGGTATATGACCGATGTTTGCAGTGAGGCAGATAGTTGAGAAGAAGCTAGAGATGAGGAAAGAGTCCAACTGGGCATTTCTAGACTTGGAGAAAGCATATGACAAGGTCCCAAGAAAGCTGATCTGGGCAGTACTGCGGTAGTTCGAAGTCCCAGAAACATTGGTAGAATTAGTGCAGGCTATGTACAAGGACCCAATGACTCAAGTATGAACAGTGTTCAGCCTCACAGAGGGGTTCTCAGTGGGAGTGGGTGTACACCAGGGTTCAGCTCTGAGCCCAATGCTGTTCATACTGGTGATGGACTACATTAGCAAACAGGCTGTACAGGACAAATCAACAAAGTTTCTATAGACTCTGAGCAAGAACTTCAGCAAAGGACAGGGGAATATAATGCAAAACTGAAGGCACTTGGGATGAAACTAAGTACAGATAAGACAGCAGTAATGGCAGAAAATTGGGGAAATCAGAAGAAGATGAAAACTGAGATATAATGGAAGACAGCGGAACAGGTAAATAGTTTTAAGTATCTGGGAAGGGTGGTTAAGGAGAATGTAAGTCTGAATGAAGACGTCAAAGCTAGAATCAGAGGGGCTTCAGCCAACTGGCATAGAATCTCAGGCGTAGTCTATGACAGAAGAATGCCAAAGAAGCTGAAAACTAAGGTGTACAAGACAGTGGTGCGACCAGTATTACTGTAGGGTAGAGAAACCTGGGAAGTAAAGGCAGAACAGATGAAGAAACTAGAGGTGATGGAAATTAAGTGTCTGAGAAAGGTGGTAGGATGCACACTGTGGGATAGATGATGAAATGAGGACATAAGAGCAGAAGCCAGAGTAGCTCCAATTGCAGAAAAGAGCAAACACAACAGATTATGGTGTTTTGGATACATGTGCATAAAAGCAGAGGACAATCTGGTGAAGAAGATTTGGGACATACAAGAAGAAGGTAAGAGGAAACGAGGACATCCAGCAAAGACATGTAAGGACTGTGTGAAAGAAGATCTGCAAGAGTCAGGCATTAGTGTTGAAGAAGGCAGGAGTGTGGCACAGAATTGAGACCGATGGCAACACTTAACATGATACCCCAACACCATTTAGAAAATAGGAAAAAGGGGGCTAATGATGATCATGATGATGAGGATGATGATGACCAGGGGTGCTCTGGCCTTGATTGTTCAGGCTTGTCAGGTTATTTCTGACTTTCCTGATTCTGAAGGCAAATCCTCTGCCTTATCTACTTTAGGTTCTGCTTTTCAGTTGGCTTGCCACTACATTAAGTGTACCTATGATGCTGATGCCTCTTTTGGGTCTGTCATGAGGCATTATTCTTGTCTTTGTCTCCAGCCTGTGCCTGAGGACAGTAAAACCAAGTTTTTGGATGCTTCTTTGGTTAATACATATATTTTGAGACTATTGCTGCTGACATGTTTAAGTGTCTTCAAGAGAAAGGCAAAGCCTTGCAGGACCTTAAACATATTCTTGCCTCTCCTATCTCTACATTCCAGAGGAATTATCCTTCTAAATGTGCTTTTGTTTGCAGAAAACCCTGCCAGGCCTCCAAAGGCAGGAATTGTGGTAGTCCGGCCCCCTCTGCTAAGGCTTCTAAGATTTCTGTGGCCCAGAAGCCTCCTTTACTTGATAAGCCTGCTTTTCTTTGACAATTCACCCCATTCTCTTAGACCAGGTTCCTTTGTCCCTTCAGCTTTCCCTTTGTCTTCCAAACTGGCATCTCATCAATTCAGACTCTTGGGTTCTTTCCATTATCTGTCAGGGTTACTTCATGGCATGGAAGTCTCTCCCTTCTTTTTCAGGGATTCCTCAACCTCCTCTAGAGCAACCTCCTCATTTCCCAGAGGTTCTAGGGTCCCTAGTGAACCAAGGAACCATTCAATGTGTCCCCCATTCCCAAGTGGGAATGGGTTTTTACTCCAGGATATTCCTGGTTCCTTGAAAGGTGGTCACTTGGTAGCTTATTCTGGATCTCTCCCTGCCAAACACCTTTCTCAAGGTCCCCTCTTTTTGGATGTTTACTCTTCAAACCCTGTTTCCTCTTTTGCTACTGCAGGCTTTTCTGGTGTCATTGGATCTGAAAGATGCTTACCTTCTTATCCATATTCAATAAGAGTTTCAATAAGTTTTTATGTTTCTCCGTTTCCTCCTTTCCTTTTCAGTTCTCTGCTTTGCCCTTAGGCTTCTCTACTGCTCCAAAGGTATTCACAAAATGTCTAGCTCCTGTGACTGCTTTCTGCAGGTTTGAAGACATTCTGATTTTTCCTTATCTAGATGACCTGTTGCTTCATGCACCTTCTCCCAGTCACCTGTTACAGGATCTGGAATTCTTCTCTTCTTCAAAGTCTGGTGTTCACGATCAATGTCCAAAAGTGTGCCCTGCCTCCCTGTCAGGGTCATGTGTATCTAGGATGCAGAATTCAGACAGTGTGAACACTTCCATCTCTTCCACCTCCAAAGGTTTTGTCACTGACCACCTTCTTTCAGTCTTTTTTTCCTCTTATTGCCATACTGGCCAGGAAGTTTCTTCAGGCCCTGGGATTCATGGCCTCTTCTATTCCAATGCTCCCTTTTGCCAGACTGCATATGTAGAATCTTCAATGGTACCTCAAGTCAGTTTGGCAGCAACATTGTCACCCTGTAGATTTCAACGCACCTCTCCTTCCTTGTCTAAAGAAGGCATTCAAGTGGTGGATTAAACAGTTTGCTCTCAACCCAGGCCTTACCTTTCATCCTTCAGTCCCGTCTCAAGAACTCTTCACCATTGCCTCAGACATGGGGTAGGGGGGGCTTCTTTTGGTCACTTGAAAGTTCAGGGTCCCTGCCCCCCCCCTTCAGAACTCAGACCATATCAACATCAAAGAGATGAGAGCTCGGATTCTAGTCCTTCAAGCTTTTCACCCCATGTTCTCTCTAGGCCCTTGAAGGTGTACACTGGCAACACTACAGTGATGTGGTATGTCAGCAAGCAGGAAAGCACAAATTCTTACCTCCTCTGCAGGGTGGCTCTTCAGGCTTGGGAGGTGGCTCAAAATCATCAATTAACTCTTCGGGCAGTTTATATTCCTTTACAGCACAATCTAGTGCAGGTCCAAAACACAGGTTCATGAATGGATGCTTCACAGAGATGTGTTTCTAGACATTGTTCACCAGTGCTGTATTCCTCAAGTAGATCTTTTTGCCTCCCCTCTGAACAGGCAGCTTCCTGTCTTCTGTTCCAGAGTGCCATGGCACTGGCATGGAAGACAGACTCCATTTCTTTCCGTTGGATGGAGATGTTTATGCTTTCCCTCCTCTTCCAAAAGTTCTGCAGAAGATTCAGCTGGACTCCCCAAAAATCTTGCTAGTGATTCGTCAAGACAGTAATGGTTCCCCTCTTAATGCATCTGGCCAATGGCAATCACCACAATTTACCTCACTGGTTGGATCTCCTCACATAGGACAAGGGGTCTCTCATCCATCTTCATTTGTCGATGCTTCAACTGACACTATGGGTGATAGGGTTTTGATCCCTTTCAGGCACCTCTTTTCTGTGGATGTGCTCAGGGTTTTATAGGAGGCAAGGAAACCCTCAACCAGAAAATCTTATATGTCCAAATAGAAAAGATTTTTTTGTCTGGTGCCATGCTTGTAACCAGAACCCTTTTTCAGTGGGGCTCCATTTGTCCTCACTTATTTGTGCAAGTTGCTCCTGTCTGGCATGGCCTATTCTTCTGTGAAGGACCATTTGTCAGCTATTTCTGCTTGTCTTGCCTTGAATCCCCCTTTTGGCTTCCTGTTTAGAGGTCAAACAATTTCTTAAAAGTGTCCAGCATATTCGACTTTCAGGGAAAAGTACAGTTTTGTACCTACCATAAATGTAGATGTCCGATAGGTATGCATCTGCAGTCCTCACATATGGGTTGTCCTGCCTCAGGCAGCCCTTCGGTCGGCTGGATTCCAAAGTCTGGGTCCGCGGCTGATGTCGCCTTTCCCGGCGTCAGCCAGGGTAAAAAGCGTCAGGCGCCATCTTCCTCAGTTTTTCTTTCACCAGATGCCAGGTGCCCTCTAAGGAAGGCTAAATTTGGAGAAATGTGATAATTCCAAACATGCACAGACAAATAAATATATATAAATGTATATATATATATATATATATATATATATATATATATATATATATATATATATATATATATATATATAAAAAAACAAATACACCATAATAGATAACCCCAGCTAGCTATGAGAGGGAAAAGTACCCAAGAAATACCACAGAGGGGAAGGAGGGAGGGAAACCTGACTGCAGATGCATACCTATCGGACATCTACATTTATGGTAGGTACAAAACTGTACTATGTCCTTCAAGGATGCATCTGCAGTCCTCACATATGGGTAGAATACCATAGCCAATCTGGGGGTGGTAGGATCTATGTAAAGGAAGGTGTAGCTAAGATGCCCTGCAGGACTGCCGTAGCAAAGCCTGCTCTGGATCTGGAATATAAAGGTAAACTGTAATGCTTGGAAAATGTATGCATGGAGCTCCATGTAGCAGCTTCTAAGATGTCCTTGGTAGCCACCCCTCTTAAGAAGGCTGTGGAGGTGGCTGTGGCTCTGGTGGAATGAGGTCTAATGTTAGCTGGCACAGTTTTGCCATGAAAAGAGTAACAAAAACAAATGCAATTTCCTATCCATTTTGAAATTGTCTGTTGGAAATTGCTTTTCCTTGTGCACTAGCAGCATATGCTACAAACAGTTGGTCAGTTTTTCTGTAACTTTTAGTTCTGTCCAAGTAGTAGCGCAACTGTCTGTGAATGTCCAGGGTATGCAGAAGTTTCTCCCCTTTGTTTTGTGGATTTGGAAAGAAGGTAGGCAGGTGAATAGCTTGGTTCAATGAGACCCTGGATACCACCTTTGGCATAAATGAAGGATTGGTTCTCAACAAAACTCTGTCCTAATGAAAAATAAGAAATGGTTGTACTGCCATGAGGGCCTGTAACTCAGATACTCTTCTTGCTGAGGTTATGGCCAGAAGGAAGGCAGTCTTCCAAGACAGGAACTGTAGTTATGAAGATGCTGCTGGTTCAAGGCAGTGTTAGTTTTTCCAACACGAAGTTAAGGTCCCATGTAGGCACTGGTGGTGTCCTTGGAGGATTGATGTTTTTAATTCCTCTTAGAAACTGTCTTAGGAGAGGATGACAGAAGACTGGTGGATCAGTATTGTATTCTGCTGAAATTGCTGAAGCATGAATTTTAATGGAAGAGTAAGACAGGCCATTGTGGAGCATTTCTGCCAAGTATTCCAGGATATGTACCATGTTCATCACTGCCACATCTAGGCCCTTTGTGGTGTTCCAAGTGCAGAATCTTTTCCATTTTGCTGAATAAGCCTTTCTTGTGGAAGGCCGGCGAGCCTCCATGATGATATCTTTCACTCTCTTGGATAGCTTATCCTGGGGAGGAGTCAAGGTATTCTCCAGGCTGTTAGTTGTAAGGTTTTCAGGTTGGAATGCAAAGTTTTGTAATTGTGCTGTGTCAGGAGAAGTGGCCATTGAGGTAGAGGCCACGGTTTTGTTCGTGACATGCTCTTTAACAGTGGGTACCAGTGCTGTCTTGGCCAGTCCGGAGCTATCAAAATCACTTTTGGCTGCTCGGTCCTGATCTTCAATAAGACCTTGGTCATTAATGGAAGAGGTGGAAATGCATACACTGTTAGAGTTCTCCAGCTGAAAGAGAGGGCGTCCACTTTCCATGCTTGTGGATGGTATGTCCTTGAGCAGAATTTCTTCAGCTGATGATTGCGGTGGGAGGCAAAAAGATCTATGTCCCGCCTCCCCCATGATTGCGTTATCTGAAGGAAGATGTCTGGGTGCAGCATCCATTCGTGTGCATCCATGATATTTCTGCTTAGGTTGTCCGCCAGTATATTGTCTTTTCCTGGCACAAACTGTGACTGTAGCTCTATATTGAGTTTCAGGGAAAGTTCCCATAGATTCATTGTCAGTCTGCAAAGAGGGTAGGAATGGGTACCTCCTTGCTTGTTTATGTACCACATAACTGTGGTGTTGTCTGTCCTTATTAGCAGGTGGCCTTGATGCAGAAAAGGTTTGAAGGCCTCGATTGCATGTATCACTGCAAGCATTTCTTTTTGGTTTATGTGCATGTGCAGCTCCTTTTGTGCCCATAGCCCTTGGATACATCTGCCCTCCATGTGTGCTCCCCAACCGTGGTCTGAAGCATCTGTTGTAATGGTTTGGCTGGCTACTGGTTTGCTGAAGGGCAGACCCCTGTTTGACTGGCTTGCTTGAGCCCACCACAGAAATTCCTTTTGGAGGCATGGAATGAGGGGGATCAAAGTTTCTAAGCTGTGACTGTGCTGAGTCCATAAACTGCTTAGGTAGCATTGTAGTTTCCTCATATGCAGCCTTGCTTGTGGAATCAGAAGAATGCAAGATGCCATGTAACCCAGGGCCTGCAGGATTTTCCTTGCAGTCAGCTGAGTTTGTCTTGTCAGAATCTTGAAGTAATCCTGTAGTTGTCTTTGTTTTTCTTCTGTGAGAAAAGCCATTTGGTTGGTTGTGTCTAGATCCGCACCCAGAAAGGTTATTCTTTGGGATGGTACAAGTCTTGACTTGTGAATGTTGACTGTATATCCCAAGGTCTGAAGTAGGTGGATGGCATAATTCAAGTGTTTCAACAAAGTTTGTTGGCTGTCCACTTGTATAAGGCAGTCATCCAGATATGGGTATATTTGAATCCCCTGAAGTCTGCAGTGTGCAATTACTGATGCCAGGCATTTTGTGAATACTCTGGGCGCAGTAGATAAGCCAAAGGGCAATGCTGAGAATTGATAATGCTCTGAACCTGCAAGAAATCTGAGGTGTCTTCTGCAACTTCTGATAGGGACATGGAGGTATGCCTCCTTGAGGTCTAGAGTTACCAGCCAAGACCCCTTGCCCAGCATGGGAAGGAGCTGCTGTAGAGTCAGCATTTTGAATTTTGGCACAATGAGATAAGTATTCAGTGCGGACAAGTCGAGAATAGGCCTCCATTGTTTTTCTTTTCTTGGAACAAGGAATAGTCTGGAATAAAATCCTTGGCCTTGTTCTGAAAGAGGAACTTTTTCTATAGCTTTCATTTGCATTAAGCTGGAGATTTGTTTCAAAGCCTCTGCCTTTTGATTTGGTGGCAGGTCTGGCATGCCTTTTCTTTTTGGCAATGTGTGAAAATGGAACCTGTATCCTTGGTCTATTATTTGCAGTGTCCATTTGTCCCTTGTAATAGTGTGCCAATTTTCTGAAAATAAAGAAAGCTTTCCACCCAAAGGTGCTTCTAATTGAGCCCTGGTTGGTGGAGTCAAGGTAAAGTCATTGAGTCTGTCCTTGTGTAGCAGTAGTAGGTCCTGCACTACCTCTTTGGTTGGGAGGCTGCCACTGACGTCCTCTGTAGGAGCCTCTAGCTTGCCCTCTACCTCTGGCATGACTGTTCTTGCCTCTCTGAAATCTCTCTGTGTCCGGAAAGGACCAATTCTTGGTAGACCAATTTCTGCTGAATCTTGGTGGTTGTACTTGGAGAAAATCTTTTACTGTTTGTACAGATTTTGTCTTTTCCTCAAATTTCTTTAAGACCTCCTGAGCAGTGGAGCCAAATAATTTCCAGAAGCTATGCTTTAACATGGTCTGGCAGAGATTGTTCCTTCAGCCAAGCATGCCTACGTATGACTGCACCTGTCATAGCTGACCTACATGAAGCTTCCAATGCATCATAACCACACTGTAAGAAATGGTTGCTAACCTGCTGGGAGTTATGCATCAGATCCTGAAGTGATTTGCGATCTAGGGGTTCAGGAGAAGACAGTTTCATATGCAATTCATCTAACAAATACTCTTGGTACTGTATCATATGAAATTGACAATTTAAAGCCCTCATAGAAAGAGTAGCTGAAGTATACACTTTTTTACCCCATCTCTCTAAAGCCCTGGACTCCCTTTCAGAGGGAAGTGGATTTTTAGAAGTGGCAGTTGCAACCCCTTTAGGGCCCTGGGAAATAGTTTCTGGATCAGCAGAGTGGCCCTTGTAAAGAAAAAGATGTGAGTCTGGGACCCTGTAGTACCTATCGGGTTTGACAGGGGCCGGTGGAAGAGTGTCAGGGGTTATGCTAGATTCAGAGTACACATCATCAATGACATTTAAAACAGGGGGAATAGCCAAAGGTCTATGCTGAGGTAAATGCAGAAAGGTCCTTAATCTCTTCCTGGAATCAGAGAATTCCTGGCCCTGCCATTTGAAATGCTCTCTCATAGTGTGAAGGGTCTCCCCGAAGGATAGCTCTTCAGGAGGGAGGCCGAGGATAGATTCCTCTGCATCAGAATCCTCAGAGGCCAAAAAGCCTCCTCCTGGTAGTCAGAGAGGGCAGAGCCATCAGAGGCCTCTTCTGAGGAGTGGGGATCAGAGGGCTCAACCCTGGGCCCTTTGTCTAGAGGGGGGTTGAGAGCCCCTGTCCGGATGAGACTGAGAGCCCCTAATTAAGGAGATAAGGTCCTCTGCTAAACTTAGAATCTGTGAACCTGTAGAGGGTCCCTGAGGAATAACCCTGGGAGGCATGGTTTTTGTGTGTTTAGCAGCTTTAGCCCTGGTGAAAGCCTTTATGGACATGGAAGCAGGAGGCCTGGCTTCACCACGTGCTGGAGTAGTTATGGCCGAAGCTTCCAAGACACCAGTTTCTGAAGGAAATTCAATAACCGACTCTGTAGGGGCTTCCGGGGCCGAGGTTGTCGGTTGAGCGGTTTCAGTGGATGGAAGAACCAAGGACTCGGTTTCAACTGAGACCGAGACACTAGCGGTAGGCCTTGCCGTGGTTTCAGCCGAAACCATGGTCCACGTGTGTCGGTCCTTGTCCTTCCGTTTCTTAACTAAATGGGGAGTCGGAGTCTCCGACGGCATGTTGTAGGAGTAACTAGCCCCAAAAAATTCCTCTGCAAACTCCGACCGACGCCTAAGGATGTGTCGATTGAAGGAAGCACAGGCTGAACAGGCCGAGACGTCGTGGTCTGGGCCTAGGCAAGGGAGGCATTAAGAGTGGAAATCCTTATGAGGTATTTGTTTCCCACAAGTTAAGCAATTATTAACGTTATCTGACATCGGCTGAGGCAAGAAAGAGTCCCCAACGGGGTACTTAGCTTTTGAAGTCTTCGTTAGCTGAATTACATGAGCTGGCCGACCGCACTTGCGAACTGCTTCTGCTTCGGCACCACGCGGCAAGAAAGACTGAGGAAGATGGCGCAGCTGACGCTTTATACCCCAGGCCGGGGAAAGGCTGACATCAGCCAACGCCGGACCCAGACTTTGGAAAAGGGCTGCCTGAGGCAGGACAACCCATATGTGAGGACTGCAGATGCATCCTTGAAGGACATCCTATTCTCCCTACTTGGGACCTTAATTTTGTTTTGGAAAAATTGGCTCAGGCTCCTTCAGATCCTGCAGATTCAGCTTCTTTGCAACACTGTACCTGGAAGACTGTTTTGCTGGCTCTTACTTCTGTTCAGAGGGTTTATGAGCTCCAGGCCCTTATGGCCATGCCTCCTTTTTTGATTTTTCACATGGACAGGGTGTCCCTTTCTACAAATCCCTTTATGCCCAAGGTAGTAAATGTGTTGCCCTTGAATGAGTGGGTAAAACTCCCTTTCTTTTTTATTCTCCTCAGTCTGCTAGTGATAGGATCCTGCATACCTTCAATTTGCACAGACAGCTTAGTACTATGGATACAACTAAGGCCATTCTTAAGTCTAATACGTTTTTATTTCCTTTCATCCCAGGACATTGGGTTTGGCTGTTCCTAAGCAAACCATCTCTTCCTGTATATCTAAAGCCATTTTGTTTTATTATACTTTTCATGGCAAATCTCTGTCTACTTCTGTTAGAGCTCATTCCGTTAAGGCTGTTGCCTCTTCTGGTGCTTTCTTCAAGGGGTTGGACACCAATTCCATCCTTGAAGCTGCTCCTTAGTCTTCAGTGCATACCTTTATTACGCATTATAAGTTGGATATGGTTTCTACAGCCAGAGCATGTTTTGCTAGAACTATTTTATATGGGTTTGTTGAGGGCTCTTCTCAGCTTTCAACCTCCAATTTTGGTTTTTGAGCTTTTATACTCTCCCTTCTGTTTAGAAAACTGCAACAGTGGTACAAAAGGACACAGTACAGTTGTGTAAAATCTTACCATAACAGTAGATGTTCTTCTCTTCACTGTTGCAGTATCCACTCCTTCCTGCCAACCCCCTCTATTTGTTCTTATTTTTGTTTTAGATTCCCTTCTGGCTAAGGTTTCCAATTTTTCTTCTGCATTTTTTCCTTCCAGATGTGCATGGACTCCTTTGCCCTATGGAGACTGTTCTCTTCTGGTGCAATTGAGTTCTGGGTAGTTGCATCTCTTTTATGCCCTACATTCTGTGCAGGGAGCATAGGTGTGATGTACGGCACATACAAGATCATTAGGCTTTGGTATAGTGGCCGAGCATCAGGATGCCCTGGATGGGAGATTCTATCTGCTTAGAATACTGCAACAGTGAAGAGGAGGACATCTACTGTTACACTAAGATTTTACACAACTGTACTTTCCCTAAGGATCCATCCTTGGACCATTATTATTCTCCCTGTTCGTCAGTGGTATATCCGCTTACCTGTCCCACCTCAATTTGATCCTTCATGCAGATGATAGCTTACTGACCGAATCATGTAAGAACACCTTGATCCTTTGAAAGAAACTTAGAACTAGCTCCTAATCATTCCACTAAAGTCTAACACAGTGTTATCTGGCACCACACAAAAACTCCATAAATTCCCAAATCTAATTATTACTGATACGGACAGCAACCCACTAACACTACTAACAGAGCAGAACAGAAGAATCCCCCATGAGCTCATCTGCTCATGATGAGAGTTGGATGGTAGGGAGCAGGCTAGCTTTACCTACCCTTTCTCCTGGCAGAGCACCTGCTTTCCTTGCTAAGGCTCTTCTAAGCTACACTATAGCTGCCCTCAGTTTACAGTGTGGCTTGTACACAACAGTATAGGTTACACAGGTTCAGGCTCTGCAGAGTAAACACCTAGTGCTTCTGCTAGATGTTACTCATGTGGCAAAACTGAGCGACCTCCCTCCTCACCAGGATGGGTGAGCTGGCAACAGCCACTCGCTGTCATCTTCTACAGCCATCTGCTACAGGTGCCAGAGCCAATATTTGAACCCGGGTTGCTTGTGATGCAGTCAGGGGTTTATCCGTTATGCCATGGAGCAGCCAAGTATCCACACTTTTGATCCCAGACATCCCTACAGTAACACCGCAAAGCTATATTGGTCTCATTCTGAATCCAACTGATGTCCTTCCATATCACTGTTGCAGTATTCCTAACCAAAGGGATCTCCTGCCAAGGTTCGCCCAATGTCCAGCCATTATACCAAAACCTTTAGTACTTACAGGCACTGTACATCAAATGTACACTCCCAACGCAAAGCATAGGGCATAAAGGTGATGTATAGACACATACACTCAGAATTTCTTTGCCACCAGTCTGAATGCCATTACTGCATCATTGGCCTGAACACCTTTCTTCTGTGCTGGCTACTGTTTTTTGGTGTTTTTCAGAAAAGTGCCACACTGGGGTTTCTCCTTACTTTTTTATTTTGTGTCTTTTTTTTTTTATATCATCTAGAAAGGGAAAATGTCAGTGTGGGAGGCAGATTCCCCATAAAGACCGTCATAATCACTGTCTCTTTTGTGGGTGTTTCTCACGACCATACACAGTGTTCTATGTGCAAAGCCTTTGTCCCCAAGACCCTAAGTAGTCATCTCGCCTCCTTATCTACACACCTTGAAAACCACCTACTTAAGCTGTCAGCTCAAGGTACTAAGGCAGAGTCTTCCCATCCTGAGTGTCCAGCATTCCCTGGACATCTCTCTCAAGGCTAGTGAAAGCTTGGAGGATAGTCCAGTTGTTGCTTTGGATTCCTCTGCTGCAACTCCGTCAGAAGCCAGCATGGATCTGACTTCTTTCATGTCCATAGAGGATTTCCAAACATCTGCTCCAGACATTGAGAGAGAACCTCATCTGATTATATCCAAGGGATCGAAAGGGATTCCACAGAACTTATTAAGAGAGAGGAGATCCCTACTACATGGGTGTCACCAATGGTCTGGCCATCCTAGGGTGTTTCACGTGGACATCTTGCAGAAAAAGAAACAGAAAACCAAGCATATTTCCCCTGCAGTTAAGGATCCCCACTGTGAATGGCAGGGTTTTACTCAGGGATTGTTTAATGGCTTCAAAGCCTCTTCAAGGGGTCTCTGTGTATGCCCCTCCCTGGTATTTCACTCCTATTAAAAGACATAAGGAGCAGGATTCCTCTGATGAGGATCAGGATTTGGGGAAAGAGTCTTTAGTCTACTCATCTCAGATCCCTTCCACTTTGAACTATGGTTCAGAGGAGGAGAAAGATTCTGCTAGTACAGATTCCCCTTTAGAGGACACTGTTTCCCGTATGATGGAATTCTTTAAGTGGGATTGCTCTCAAGTTTCTGATATCTACAAGAGAAACTATGAGTTTCTCCAGATGGAGTCTCCCAAGCCTTCTGCTTTTCCTCCTGTTCTGGTTGCCCTCCTGGATACCTTTTCATCAGATTCTGTGGCCCCCTGATTCTCAGACCCAGCTCCCACGAAACCTGACAGATTTTATAAGGTGCCTGATGAATGTAAATTTCTTTATAAATGCCTTTCTGCTAATTCTTCTGCAAATCTATCTATAGTGTCTGTCTTTTCTGCCAAGCCCTCCAATTAAGGAGCTTCTTCCTGCAGATAAGGATAGTCGGGCCATGGAGAGGCTGGGCAACAAGTTTTTACTGCTGCCACTTTACCTTTTTTGGGCCATTAACTTCCAGACTCATATAACCAGGTATGTTTTGGTCCTCCTTTCTCAGGTTTCTCAGGTAATTTCTGATCTTCCTGAATCTGACAGGAAGGCTTCTTCCCTTTTCTTGTTGGGTTCCACCACTCAAGTTGCCCACCACTCTATTAAATGTAGCTACAATGCAGCTGATGCTTCCGCCAGGGTTTCTGCATTTGTTCTTTATGAGGCATTACTCTTGGCTTCAGCTTCAGGTTTTACCTGATGAAATTAAAGCCAAACTATTGGATGCTCCTCCTGATTAATAAAACTCTTTTTGGTGCTGTTGTTGCTGAACTTTTCAAGTCTCTCCAAGACAAGGGCAAAGCTTTGCTGGAATTGAACCATATTTTTGTTTCTCCTATTCCAAATGTTCTGAGAAATTACCCCTCCAAATCTGCTTTTATTTGCAAGGCAATCTTGCCTGCTACCCAAAGGGAAAAAAGATTCTAGACATGTGCCACCTGCTAAATCTGCTCAGACCCATACTTCCCAGAAACCTCCTTTTTAGGACAAGCCAGGTTCCATTTGACAATCTGCTTCCCCTTTCCCCTGGAACAGGTTCCCTTATCCCTCTGTCTTTCTCATTTCCTTCCAAATTGATTAAAAATCACAGCAGACTCTTTGAGTCCTGTTCATTATTGACCAGGTTTGGAAATCCCTTCCTCCCATTCTGGGCATCCTTTGACCTCCTCAAGAACAGCTTTCTCTATTCCCACAGGTGCTTCTTTCTCTGTTGATCCAGGGAAAAATTCAAGCTGTTATCCCTGCCCACACAGGGAGGGTTTTTTATTCCAAAATGTTTCTGGTTCCCAGGAAGAAGGGCACATAGAGACCTAATCTGGACCTTTCTCAGCTCAACATCTTTCACAGAGACAACATCTGAAAGGAAGAAATCCTATTTCCCCATCTTTTTCCTCAGGCCTTTCTGGACCCTCTGGTCCTCAGGGATGCCTACCTTCATATCCCCGTACATCTCCTTTTCAGGAAATGTTTGCATTTCCATTTCTTCCTTGTATTTTCAGTTCTCTGTTTTGACCTTTGGCCTCTCTACCAAATGCCTCACTCCTGTCATTGCATTTTCTGAAATGAGAGGGGTTCAGATCTTTCCTTATCTTGATGATCAGTTCATTCAAGCTTCCTCCTCAGAGGTCCTGCTTCAGGACCTCCAGTTTACTACATCCCTGTTGCAGAGTCCTGGGTTCATCATAAACTTTCAAAACTCAGCTCAGACCCCTTCTCAGGATCATGTTTTCCTTGGTTGCACGAGCCAGACCATTCCCATGCTGGCATCCTTGCCTGCCCTCAACACCCTGTCTCTTATTGCCTTTTTCCAGTCTCTTCTTCCTCTGGATTCAGTCACAGCCTGGGACCTCCTCAGGGTCCCCGGGTTCATGGCTTTCAACATTCCCATACTTCCTCTGTCCAGGCTTTATATGAGAAAGCTACAGTAGTACCTCAAGTCAGTATGGCTCCAACAATGCCACCTGCTGGACTTCCCAGTCCTCTTTCTTCCTTGTCTCCAGTATTGAGCTTCACTGGTGGATTCCTCAACTTTCTCTCAGCCTGGGGCTTCCTTTCCAACCTCGAGCCCCAACTCAAGAGCTCTTTACAGATATCTCAGACAAGAGATAGCATGCTTCCTTTAGCTCTCTTAAGGTTCATGTCTCTGGCCTCTTCATCAAAAGTCAGATTACCTCATTGTAAAGGAGATGATGGCCCTTGCTTCTAGCTCTTCAGGCTTTTCATTCCCTCTTTCATCCTGGGCCAGTAAAAATTTTCACAGGCAATACTACAGTGATGTGGTATGTCAACAAGCAAGGGGCACAAGGTCCTGTCTTCTTTGTAGACTAGCTCTTCAGGTCTTGGATCTAGCTGCCCAGTATCAAGTGACTGTTCAAGCAGTTTACATTCCCTCGGAGCACAGTATAGTGGCAGACTCTTTGAGCAGGTCCGGCATATGGGCTCATGAATGGATGCTTCAGAGAGATGTGTTTCTGGACATTGTCCATTGGTGGGGTATTCCTCATGTAGATCTTTTTGCCTCCCCTCTGAACAGACAGCTTCCTCTATTCTGTTCCAGAGCCCCAAGTCCTCTGGCTTGGAAATTGGATGCCCTGTATATTTTTCCTTGGAAAGGAATGTTTCTGTATGCCTTTCCTTCCCTTCCTCTGCTACCAAGAGTTTTGCAGAAGATCAGGCAGGACTCTCCCAAAATCTTGATAGTGACTCCCTTTTGGACCAGACAACATCGGTTCCATCTTTTTCTCACTTGGCCAGAGGCAATTACCATAAGTTACTTCACCAGGTGGATCTTCTCACCCAAGACAAGGGGTCTCTTATCCATCCTCAGTTGTCTTCTCTTCAACTGCTGTGGTGGATAATAGGGTTTTGATCCTTTTTAGGCACCTTTTTTCTGAGGACAAGCTTTGGGTTCTGCAGAAAGCCCCCTACTAGGGAATCATATTTGTCCAAATGGAAGAGATTTTCTGTCTGGTGCCTCTCTTGCCATCAGGATCCCCTATCTGCTGAGGTTCCTCTGATTCTCTTATTTGTGTGATCTGTTTCATGCTGGGTTAGCATATCCTTCAGTCAAAGATCAATTGTTAGCAGTTTCTGCTGGCCTGTCATTGGCTCCTCCTCTGGCCTCTAGATTTGAGGTCAAGCAACTTCTTAAAGGCGTCCTTCAATTCAGGCTTCCCAGGATGTAAAGTCTGCCTTTCTGGGACCTCAATTTTGTTCTCGAAAAACTGAATCAGCTCTTTTTGAGCATGCTGCTTCAGCTTCATTACAATATTGTACTTGGAAGGCTGTTCCTCTTTTGGGTCTTACTTTGGCCAAGAGGGTTTCTGAACTTCAGGTTCTCATGCCTGTTCCTCCTTTCTTACTATTCCACAGAGACAGGGTGCCTGTTCTTACTAATCTTTCTTTTATGCCCAGGGTGGTCAGTGAGCTGTCCCTTAATCAGTTTATTAATTTGTCCTCACTTTTTCCTTCTCTGCAATCTGCCAGTGAAAAGGTTATTCGCACCTTGAATTTGCATAGATAGCTCAGATATTATTGGGATAAAACTAAAGTTAGTCATAAATCTGAGTAGCTTTTTGTTTCTTTCATCACAGGTATTTGGGTTTAACTGTTTCTAAGCAGACTATTCCTAGATTTCTAAAGACATTTCTTTTTGTTATTCTTTTCAGGGTAAATGTCTTTCCTCTTCAGTAAAGGCTCATCCTACCACAGCTATTGCTTCTGGTGACTTTTTCAAGAGGTTGGATACCAATTCCATCCATGAGGCTGCTACTTGGTGTTTTGTCCATACCTTCACTAAGCATCATTAGCTGGATTTTATTTCAAGGGCTAGAACTAGCTTTACCAGGCCTATCCTGCATGGGTTTCTAGTGGGCTCTTAAATGCCATCCTCCTCCCAGGTTTCCTCTTGAGCTTTTGTACTCTCCCTTTGGATATGAAAACTGCGACTGTGACATGGAAGAACATAGTACAGTTGTGTAAAATCTTAACATGGCAGTAGATGTCCTTCTCTTGACTGTCACAGTATTCAGTCCTTCCCTCCAGCACGTTATACTACAGCCTGTTTATCTTGCTCTCCTGCCTGAGGGGTTCTCCTCTCTTTTCTCCTTCTGGATGCACATTTTCTTCCTTACCCCTAGAGACACCCTGTTCCTTCTGAGGCTTTCACTTCTGAGTGTGTGCATTTGTATGTCACTTTTATGCCCTATACCTTGCACAGGGAGCGTGTGTGTGATATATGGTGCCTGTAAGGACTAAAGGCTTTGGTATACTGGCCAGACGTTGGGCTACCCTTGACAGGAGATCCCTTCAGTTATAAATACTCCAACAGTGAAGAGATGGACATCTACTGTTATGGTAATATTCTACACAAATATACTTTTTATTCATACCACATGTTGAGTAACAAACTCAAAAGGTTCTTGTTCAACTTACAGGATATCAAAACTACTCACGAAAGAAGCCAGAGCTAATATTACTGGGGTCCTACTGTCTAGGCTTGAATGCTTATTCCCCCTTATTTTCCTTCACAATGCACAAAACCTGCATTTACTACAGAAAACTCGGACAACATTCTCAGATTTGTGCACCTTAGTCCTTACAAAAAGCACCTTTGCATCACTATCCATAAAGCTAAATGGCTTTCTGTCCAAAACAGGGCCACTTTTCTTCTCAATACTCATACATACAAACTCCTAAATAACTGTTACAGCTCTTACTTAGGAAAATTCCTTTACTTCAGAGCTTCTTATTCTCTGAGGAGTATGGTAGAAAATCATTTATTCTTATCCCCACATACTTTGGCTACCGCTGAAAAATCTTTTCTAAATTAGCACCTATACATTTTTTTTAAGTCAGAAGCATAACCACATACACGGGCTTTCATAAAGTCATTAAAAACACGAGTGACAAATCTGAATATCACTGCTTTGACAATCGTGGATAAATTATCATACATTGATGTAATTTTTGCAGATTTAATTCTTTTCTGTCTAACAGCTTACTTTACTGTCAGATTCTAAATCACTTAATTTCAGTTTAATGTTACTTTATGACAAAGATAACACTATTTGGCTTTTGAAGCCAGAAAGGATTATCTTGGCCGCAAATGTTATATCTGGTGATCCAGACACTTCAAACAAAAGTAATAAGGTTACCATGCATTAGGTGCTTGCTAACTTAATTCAATATACTAAAAGTTAATATCTGGCATTTTAAGACTCTTAAAAAGTACTTGGCTAATGATATTGCACCATGGGGGTTAAGGGTATACCTGGAAATGGATGGTCTGGACAATACTGGCTTTTTAAAGAGGTGGATAGCCATTCAACAAACAGCTTCTAAATGTTTATTGAATGTTTGATTCACTTTTATGATCATTTTCTACCTGTGTTGAATGATAACTATTTGACTGTTACTCTGACATTTCTGACTGACCCTGTTTATGATGAACTCAGTTCTAATTACCTAAAAATAGTGAAACAATTTGACTATAGGATCATAGGAAGTTGCTAGGCTATTGGCCCTGAGGCTCTTACAAGCCTAGCCAAGAATTTAGCCCATGTTCTAACAAGTCAGAACCCAATGACCCTGTCCAGCAGGAACACAGGTGGAATCCCAGGGGTGCATTTTCTGTTCCCCATCCAGTTATCTAGGTTGCGCTTAAAAATCATTAATGAGATACTTTGCTTGACATGGAGTGGGAGTCTATTCCACCGAAGGGGAAGTCTCTGGGACACAAATCTCTCCCACCAACAAGTCCTACTGATGTCACAGATCAGGTTGAGGTTGTGCATGTGGGTTACTCGAGTGGAGCTTGACTTGCGGATATGCAGCAGTTCCATCAAGGTGGGGTCTGAGATTGCTTTGTATGCCAGACAGAGGTCACCTCTGAGTAGTCTGTAGGACACTGAATAGAAGGGCAGGGCCTTTAGCCTATATGTGTAGGGTAGATATATGAGGCTCTAGATTCACCTGGTGAGGAACCTCTGTGGTCTCTCCAGATGCTGCATGTGCTTTGTGAGCTTTTGAGTAGGTTTGAAAGGGGCACTGTACTCATTAATGGGTCTTATAAGGGAAGAAAACAGGGATGTTATGACCACCTTGTCCCTGGATGAGATTCCCTTTCTAATGAGGTGGGCCACATAGAAAGCTTTCTGTACAACGGAGGCAATATGGTGGTCAAAAGTCAGTTTGCTATCAACCTGGGTGCCCAAGTCCCTCACGACTAATTGCATGCTTAGGACCTTGTTATTAATGTGATAATGTATGGGGACATCACTCTCCCCAAAGGGGATGATGATGCATTTGTGGCATTCAGTTTGAGGCCATGTTTCTGGCACTAGTCATATGTTTGAGTGAGACCCTCTTGGAGGATGTCCATATCACTAGGGGAACTGATGACAGCGCCCAGCTTACAGTCATCTAAAAACATGGTCAGCCAAAGCCCACTGATTTGGCCTGCACCTCAGAAAACTATATCCCAAACAACAAGGGCCCCAAGAACAATCTATGGGGTACACCACTCATTACAGGTCAACTACTTGAGGTGGCTCCCCCTATTTTGACTAGGTGGGTTCTGTGAATGAGCCACTTTGCTACCCATCTGGTAACATACGGATTGACACCTAGTTGAGAGAGTTTATCTATTATACCCGAGTGGGGAATAGTATCGAAGGCTTTAGCCAGATGAAGGTAGGTGGTGTGCACCATCTTCCGCTTGCCCATGGCTTTGATGACAGTCACAAAGAAGTCGACCAAATTTAACAGGCATAACCTCCCCTTGATGAAACCAAACTGTGTGGGATCAAGCGTTTGAAGATTGCCAATGTTCTTGTTAATGAGGTCCATGATAATCTGCTCCATGACCTTGCAGGTCAGGCTAGTTAGGGTGATGGGTCTATAATTTCCTAGATTGGTGGAAGCTCCACCTTTGTGCAAAGGGATGACAGTGGCTGTCCTCCACTCGGCTGGGATGAAGCCAGTACTCAAGCTTTGGTTGAATAGGGTGCCTAATGGTACTGCAAGTTCCTGTCTGAGTTCATGTAGGATGCAGCCTGGGATGTTATCTGGAGGCTGTATTTTTTTGCCTTTGAAAGGGGAGTGATTTGCTTCCTAGAGATAAGAGGAGGGGCAGGTGCTGGGGATGTCCTGATTTTCTGATGGGGGGAAAGAGGGGTGAAGTTTTTGCTGAAACTGGCTGCCAGCAGGTTGGCTATATCTACAGCGTTTATGTATGTGGTGCCTTGACCACCAGTTTTGAGCAGATCTGGGTATTTCCCTTGAGTTTGCAGACACATATGAAGAAAGTCTTGTGATTGTCTTCAGTAGATGTGGCCAGTTTGGACTAGAAGTTTGCTTTGGAGGATTTTACTAGTGCTCTTATTTGCTTGTTCAGACTAAGGAGAGATTGACTGCTTCCATTTAGGCCCTGCTCCTTCTTGGTCCTGGATGGCAGGTTTTCCTTTAATTATAGAGTTAATTTACTGCAGATGTCCACCAGACAGGTTTACTCTGCCTTGAGGAGGAGGATTTTGTCCTGTCGGGTATTCCTGATTCCATGCATCTATATAAGTGCTTGTATAGTACTTTGGTATAGGTTTGGGCATATTTGCCAGTTCCTGCAGAGGGGGAGGGAGCTGTGAAGCTGTTTATACCTTCCCTCAGAAAGTTGTAATCAGATTTTGAGAAGTTTTTTTTGTTTGGTCCTATCTAGCGGGTGGTTGGGGGGAGATGGTGACTTCAAAAGCGACTGCTTTGTGGCTGGATCGTAACAGGGAGAATGACATTATAGGAATATGCAGTGGTTACTCATGTTGGTTAATACCAAGTCCAAGATATTTTCACCTGTTGTGGGGGTGTCAACCAGCTGGTCTAATGCATTTGCATTGACGAAAGCAAGAAATCTCTGGGCATTTGTGTTTTGGCATGAGCAGTTCTTCCAGTCTATGGATGGATAGTTAACGTTGCCCAGGATCAGGGTAAAGGCTTGAATCTTGAGGTCCGGATAGGGAGTGGGCATCTTGAGTCAAAGTTGGAGGCCTGTAGCTAGCTATGATTTGAATAGGGGTCCTGTCAATGGTTAACTGCACCTGGAGTGTCTCCTGTGCATCATTCTGTTTGACCAGCCTGGAGGTGTGTATGTCTTTTATATATATTGCAACTCCACCTCCTTTTGCTTTGCTACCCACGGTTTGGGGTCTGAATGTATGATAGGATAAGTAACCTGGTATGGATAGGGTGCTCTCCACAGCTTTGAACCAGGTTTCTGTGACTGCATAAATGTCAGCATCTTCCAGGGTTAAGAATACTTGCAATGACTGCAATTTCATGTTTAGACTCCTAGCATTTAGCAGCATGACCTTTAATTTGTGTTTTGATAAAATTTTCATGTTAGTAGTTTTGACCTCATGGTTTTGCCTAAAAAAGGCACCAGGAGATGAAGGCAAGGAAACATAAAAACATGTAAAAGAGACTTGGGCAATTATGAAAGGAAAATGCTTTTTCCATGGAAGAAACACAAATATGCTATCATCTTTGCAAATAATTAGTCTGGAAAATGATTTAGGATTAAAATATCATTTGGGGTAAATGCAATAAAGTTTGCATGACATTTGGTATTTCTTTTTAGGCTCGTTTTCATCAAATGCAAACCCTGAGTTGGATTTAAGTGAAGTTTGTCCCCAATGCCAAAAGAAAGTACAGTGGAGAAAGAGCTTACCATAACAGTACATGTCCTACTGTTCACTATTGCAGTGTTCCTATATTATTGGATTATCTCACCGAGTTAACCTAATGTCCAGACAGTGTATCAAAGTCATAAACCTTCCATACACATATGTCCTAAGCGAGTGGTTGTAGGGGTACATAAGCAGATGTTGGAGTGTTAAGATCCTCGGACTATCTAAAGTCAGGAACTACTCCTGCAAGAGTCCACAGAATGTGTAGAAGTAAGGAAAACTGCAATGTGGAAGGAGAGAGGGTTGCAATACTGCAACATTGATCAGTAGGACATCTACTCATATGATAATGTTCTTAAGCAACTGTACTATGTTCTTCCTTAGATTACTGTTGCAGTATTCCAGTACTATTTGGTGATTCCCAAAGCTTAGAAGTCAGTTAGAGTGGATGGGCCAGAGACAACACAGCTGTCTACCAACCTAAGAAATACAGATCTGGCAAAAGAAGCCCTTGATCTCAAAAAGATGTCTACTCTGTAGCATTTATTGAAGGTATATACAGAAACCAGGTGGTTGCTTCTAGAATGGCTCTGGAGTCAACCCCCAAGAAGAAAGCATGAAAGGAGGATATGGCATTGGTGGAGTATGCTTTTCACATGTGAAGACAATGATTTGCCATTGTGGGAATAACAAAAGGAAATGGATTTTGAGAGCCAATTAGAAATTGTCTGTATTGAGACTGGATTGCCCGACTTACCTTCCTGGAAGGAAACAAAAAGCTGTCCCATTTTCCTAATGTCTTTAGTCTTATCAAGGTAGACTCTTAGCTATTTTTTCACATCCAGTGAGAACAGAAACCTCTCATCTCTTTTCTGTAAGTTTGGAAAGAATGTAGGTAAATGTATAGCCTGACTGACAGGCAAATCCTTGATTATCTTGGGCAGCACAGAAGGGTTGGCCCTATGAGAGTCCCTTTACTTATGAAAAATAGGAAAAGGAGAAATACCATAAGGACAGAAAGCTCAGAATCCCTTTTGGCAGAAGAAAAAGCCACCAGTAAAATAGCTTCCCCAAGTACAAAACTTTAGGGATGTGGAAGGTATTGGTTCATAAGTTGACAAAATATTTTTTTTTCCAAAATGAAGTTGAGAATCCCAGGGGAAGGAATGGCTCTGTTAGGTGGATTCAAGTGAATAACACCCTTTAGAAACTGCTTGACTTTCACTCTTAAGAGCAAGAGGGGTTAAGTGGAATGCAGGCTGAAATGACATACATGTGTGATTTATGGAAGAATAGGTAAGTCCAGTTTTGGGTAACTCACACAAGTAGGACAAAATCGTAGGGACCCCACCTGAAGGGGGTTCATTCCTTTTACTTCAAGATAGCAAATATGATGCAGAGACCCCTTTTTCTGTACAAGTCCACTTTGCAGGGTAAATAGTAGTGATGGCTTCTAGTTAAGTGAAGAAAAGGGAACCATTGCTTCTTGGGCCAGATCGGAGTCACCAGCACATTTTTTGGTCTGCCCCACTGGATCTTCAGCAGAACCTTTGGAATTAGAGGAAGAGAAGGGAAGACATAGAGGTACCCCCCCCCCTCCGCAGAAAGAAATTGAGTCCATCCTCTAGGCCTGGGGATAAGAGATCCTGGAGCAAATCCACTTGAGGTGTCTGTTCTGAGTGAAGGCAAACAGATCCATTTAAGGAATACCCCATGTGTGAACTATGTTTAGCACCCATTTTGCAGCTATTCCATGGACCTGTTTAGAGAATCTCTAAATACACTGTCTTGGAATGGAATGTAAACCACCTGTTGACATAGATTTACCTTTACTGCCTGATCCAAAGCCAGAAGAGCTAGCTTGCACAGCTAATAAGACTTGGTTCCCACAACTTCTTGACATAACACATTACTGTGGTATTATCTGTGAAAAACCTGAGAAGGCCTGGGTTACATATGTGAGAAAACACCTTAAGAGTTTGAATAAGAGCACTCACTTCTTTGACACTGATGCGCTTCCCCATCTGTCTGGAGGACCACTTACCTTGAACTGACAAAGATCCTCTCCAGACTCCCCAAGCCAGGTATGATGCATCCCGTGAGCAGTTTCTGGTTAGGAGTGGATTGGTAGAAGGGAAAGCTGAGATTTTGTTTGATTTGTGAAATCTACCACTGTAACTCAAAAAGGACAAGAGAAGGATTTGGAAATCCAGTGGATGAAAGTGATGAAATCAAAGAGATTCAGGTACCACTGGATCTTTCTCAATCTATAGCTTGACAAATGGTACCATAACAATGTTTCCTGCCATGCACTTAGAATTTCCCTTGCAGAAGTATATTGAAGAGTGAGAATGGACTGGAAAAAAGTAGAGAAGGACTGTACTTTCTCCTGGGGAAGAAAGGCAGTCATCAGTCGGGTATCCAGTCTGCAACACAGGAAAACCAGATCCTGGCAAAGGGTTAGAGAAGATTTTTGGAGATTGAGGGTGAATCCCAGTGTCTCCAGAAGTGAGACTGCAAAACTGAGATGCAGATATAGGGTGTCCTGAGAGATAGCCTGGATAAGAAGGTCATCAAGGTAAAGGAAAATTTGTATTCCCTGGGTTCCACATAAACAATGGCTGGATTAAGGCACTTTGTGAAGACCCTGGGGGCAGTATTACATGGATGGGTAAATGCAGAGAATGGAAATGGGATGAAAATACAGAAAACCTGAGGAATCCCCTGCAGTTAGGGTGAATAAGCATATTCAGGTATGCATCCTTCAAGTCTAAGAAGTCCAGAAAGGCTTGAGGAATAAAAGCCTCATCCTAGATGTTGGTGTGGCACTGGTTCAATGGTATCCTGATTGAGAAGACCTTGTAATAGAGGAAGAAGTAGGTGCGTTTGATAGGAAGGAGGTGGAATACCCCTCAGTGATGGAACCTCCTGACAAGACATCTTGTAACTTTACTACATGATGGATAATACCCATTTGTCAATCATGGTGATTTCCCAGGCTGTAATGGACAAGGTTAGCCTTTTTGACAAGGGAATTCTTAGACAAAGGAGGGAGGAAGGTGGCAGCAGTTAGCCAAGCTGACTTGTCTGGAAAAGGAGGTTTTCCAGATTTGGCATCTCTTGTAGGTTTGTCAAGAAATCTTTCTCTGTGCTGTTTTTTCCTTCTGAGAGGGTTTCTGATCCATGCAGATGAAGAAAGTGGGCTTAACCAGGTAATTTCTTTGATACCTAGGTAATGATGTAAGAAAAATTGTATTTAAAATCATGCATTGAAAAGATTTTCTGCAGAAGGTCCAAATAAAAGGTGCCTGTGATGGAAAGAATCCAAGAGGTTGGCTTCCTCCTCAGGGAGGGACTGTAGGATAAGCCAAACAAAACATCGAATAACTGACCTTGAAGCAGCAGTTCTAGGCAAAGGGTTAGAGAAGATTTTTGGAGATTGAGGGTGAATCCCAGTCTCTCCAGAAGTGAGACTGCAAAACTGAGATGCAGATATAGGGTGTCCTGAGAGATAGCCTGGATAAGAAGGTCATCAAGGTAAAGGAAAATTTGTATTCCCTGGGTTCTACATAAACAATGGCTGGATTAAGGCACTTTGTGAAGACCCTGGGGGCAGTAGATACATGGATGGGTAAATGCAGAGAATGGAAATGGGATGAAAATACAGAAAACCTGAGGAATCCCCTGCAGTTAGGGTGAGTAAGCATATTCAGGTATGCATCCTTCAAGTCTAAGAAGTCCAGAAAGGCTTGAGGAATAAAAGCCTCATCCTAGATGTTGGTGTGGCACTGGTTCAATGGTATCCTGATTGAGAAGACCTTGTAATAGAGGAAGAAGTAGGTGCGTTTGATAGGAAGGAGGTGGAATACCCCTCAGTGATGGAACCTCCTGACAAGACATCTTGTAACTTTACTACATGACGGATAATACCCATTTGTCAATCATGGTGATTTCCCAGGCTGTAATGGACAAGGTTAGCCTTTTTGACAAGGGAATTCTTAGACAAAGGAGGGAGGAAGGTGGCAGCAGTTAGCCAAGCTGACTTGTCTGGAAAAGGAGGTTTTCCAGATTTGGCATCTCTTGTAGGTTTGTCAAGAAATCTTTCTCTGTGCTGTTTTTTTCCTTCTGAGAGGGTTTCTGATCCATGCAGATGAAGAAAGTGGGCTTAACCAGGTCATTTCTTTGATACCTAGGTAATGATGTAAGAAAAATTGTATTTAAAATCATGCATTGAAAAGATTTTCTGCAGAAGGTCCAAATAAAAGGTGCCTGTGATGGAAAGAATCCAAGAGGTTGGCTTCCTCCTCAGGGAGGGACTGTAGGATAAGCCAAACAAAACATCGAATAACTGACCTTGAAGCAGCAGTTCTAGGCAAGCCTGGGCAACATCACAGCTGCATTTAATGGAATGTATTACAACTTGTGTAGCTGCCTAAACATAGAAATCACTTGTTACATAGCATTGGAAGCTTCACTGTTAGCTATTGTCTTATTTAAATCCCTTAAATGGAAAAAAGCTATTTTGTCAACTGAGCCTTGTAATTTAAAGCTTTGAAGACAAGAGTGGCAGACAAAACTTTAAATGCTGGCAGAAAGTTAGTAGGGTTGTCAGAAGAAATGCAAAAATTAGAAGGAGCTGCTACAGGAGTTTTGTAAAGTAACTTAAGGTCCTCAGGTACCTTATAAAATCTGACAAGCTTCTTGGGTGCTGGAGGCTGCGAGTCAGGAGATCTTGAAGTGGGTGCAAAGGCATCCAGGAAGGCCTCCAAAACTGAAGGAACAGGGGAAGGTGTAGCAGCCCCTACACCTAACAAGTTATGGTATCTTTTTTGTACATCAGATACCTGTTTGGATTCACCATCAAAATGCTGCATCATTTTAACTACAGTTTCAAACGAGATTTCCTTAATTAGAGAGTCAAGGATCAATACATCCTCATCATCAGAAGAAGCTGACCAGGACAATGGATCTGTGATGAGTATGCTAAAGAATCCTCATCTGACTCAGATTCCTCCTACTCAGGTGAAGATTCTTGTTGTCTCTTCTGAGGGAGGAAGGGATGTAAAGGAGGAGAAAGGATTCCACTCATTCCTTTTCCTGAGATGTCTGAACAACAGAAACATTTTTAGTTTTCTGTTTCTTTTTCATACAAGTCTGTCTTCACAAAGCATAGTGGGGTCAGAACCCTAGTGGACTTCAAAGTTCCACGCACCTCTTCCCGAGGATTTAAGGATTACCCATTGTTCCCTCTAATATGATCATCCTCAGTTTCTCCTTTGCAACTATATTGGTATGAACAGTCTCATCAGGCATGCAAGAGTCAGACACCATACCATCTTTTGCAGGTCACAGTAGTGTTTTCCTGAACAGGAGTCAGACGTACCATGGATTCCTGCAGCATCTTAAAGGGTGCATCCAAATCAGACAGAGCACTAGACAGTTAAGGCTTAGCCTTCTTGAACTTCTTTAATGGTGAGAGTGGGACATCAGAGGCTGAGGGTTCTGCCATTTTGCATTTACTCAAGGCACTTCATATGTTGAGTTTCTCTAAGTATGAGTTTAAAGAAGAAAGTCACATACAGAGGGTTTTAAGAACAAACAATTAACAGGTCTGACAGTTTCTGTAATCTTGCTCAGCCCCTAGACAAACTAAGAACTGGGATATTAACAGATCTTCAATAAAAAGAGACAAGAAAAAGATGACTCCCAAATAGGGCATTTATCTGAAAACATGTAGGTGATGGCAGTATCCAGCAACACTGTGGAGAGCAAACTATCAGGAGCACATATCCTGCCTTCAACTGGCAGCATGTTAGTCTGAGGAACTTGCACTCCTACATCAGCTTATTATCCCTATGATCACAGGCTTAGGTCATATGTCAGACATATGAGCATGTGGAAGGTTTATGGCTTCAGTACACCAGCTGAACATCAAGATGTTCTTACATTCACTGCTGCAATACTCTTAACATTCAGGATTCCCTGCCATGGAAACCCATCACCCTCCCAATACAGCAAAGACTTCCTGTTGCTTTTAAAGGTATGCCTGAATGTCACCCAAATGCTCCTTGTGCAGAGTAGGGCATAAAGGTGAGATTCAGGCCTACCATAAACTGAATTTCTTTGCTGCCAGTCCGAATGCATCTTTTCAACATTGGTCTGTTTACCTGTATCCGTTTTGCCATTTCAATGCATTATCATTTTCCAGTGATTATCTACAACTGTTTGCAGTGGAGATAAGTGCCCTGTTGTGTTTTTTTTTTCATTTTTTTCTTGTTTTTTTCTGCTCCTTGGGGTTACTGTCATCCAGGAAGGGTAAAGGCCAGTGTGAGAGACAGATTTCCCATAAAGACCACTGCAATAAGTGTCTTTTTTGTCGAGGAGCGTCTCATGACCATATCTTGTTCGATCTGCCAGGCATTCGTTCTGAAAACCCTTTGCTGTAGACTTTCTTCACTTTCACCTTGAGAACCAGCATCTTAAGCTTCTTGCTAAAGATACAATGGAAGGAATCTCCTGCCCTGAAGGTCAGCCATTAGGGAAGAAGAAGGTAAAAAAGGTACAACCAAAATCTTCTGCCTGTCCAGCCTCTGCCTGCTGTTTCTCCTGAGGTTGTTACAAACCTGGAGGCTCACTCGGCTGTGTTGTCTGATTTGTCTGTCTCGACCATGTTGGAGCCCGGTGGAGAGCCAACTGGCAGAACGTCCGAAGAGGTTTTGCAGGCGCACATCTCAGATGTTCAGGGGGAACCATGGTTGATCTTTTCCAAGGGTCCTAGGAGATTTCCTCAAATTTTAGTTGGGGAAGAAATTCCTTACTATGTTTCTCGACTACCTTCCTAGGTCTGAGTCATCTCAGTTTTTTTGGAGGGGTTGTTCCCTTAAAAAAAAAAAAAAAAATTAAGCACATTTCTTCTGCTCCTAGGAATCCTCAAAGTGAATGGCAGGCCTTCACTCAGGGGCTATTTACTGCTTTAATGTCCTTAAAGCTTCCTCAAGGGGTTTCAGTTCCTGCTCCTCCTTGGTCCTCTACTCCCTTTAAAAAGCCTAGAGAACAGGATTCTTCTGAATGAGGAGAATTCTAATGATGAACCTCTGACTTATTCTATTCAAATTCCTTCTCCTTTGGACTATGGGTCAGAGAAGGAGGAACCTATTAGTCCTGATGTTCCTTTTGAGGAAATTTCCTTTGGGGATACACTCTATAGGATGATGGATTTTTTTTTTTTTTTTAACTGGGATTGTGTTCAGGTTCCTGATATCCATAATAGGTACTACAAGTTGCTACAGTTGCAGTCTCCTAAACCTGAGGCTATTCCTCCTGTTTTGGCTGCTTTGCTGGATGTTTTCCAATACCTCTCATGCGTCTGATTCTCTGCCCCCTGCTCCCAAGAAACCCAATAGGTTTTACATGGTGCCTAAGGACCGTTTCTTTTTGTATAAATGTCCTACTGCTGACCCTTCTGTGGTCTCTGTAACCTCTGATAAGCCATCTCAATTGCTTCTTTTGCCAAGTTATTGCCTTCTGACAAAGATAGCAGAACTTTGGAATGGCTTGGTAAGAAGGCCTACACTTTGGCTACCCTAGATTTTATGGCTATTAATTATCAGACCCATATGTCTAGGTATGTGTTAGATCTTCTCTCCCAGGCTGTCAACTTTTACCATGCATTCCTCAACCTCCTTAGGACCAACTTCCCTTTTTCCCAGAGGTTCTTCAAAAATTTCTTGACTCAGGGTGCGATTCAAGAGGTAGCTGTGCCCCACAGGGGGGAAGGGTTCTACTCCAGACTGTTTCTAGTGCCAAGAAAAAAAGACACTTGGGACACCTATTCTAGACCTCTGTCATCTAATCACTTTTTAAAAAGTGCCTTCCTTTCGGATGTTGTCTCTTCATATTCTGTTTCCTTTCATGCTCGCTTAGGTATATATGGTGTCTCTGGATTTCAAGGATGCTTATATCCATATTCTGATCCAACCTCTTTTCAGGAAATTTTTATGTTTCTCTGTTGCTTCCTGGCATTTTCAGTTCTCTGCTTTGCCCTTTGGCCTTTCTCCTGCCCCAAGGGTGTTCACCAAATGCCTTTCTCCTAAGATTGCTTTTTGCAGGTTTCAAGGGATCCAAATATTTCCTTACTTATGCAACCTGTTGATTCAGGATCCTCTCCAGAGACCCTTTTGTAAAATCTTCATTTTGCTATTTCCCTTCTTCAGCTCCTGGGGTTCACCATAAATTTCAAAAAGTCTTCTCTGACTCCTTTTCAGGATCATGTTTTTCTTGACTGCAGGATTCAGACGATGCCTATGATTGCATCTCTGCCCCTCCAAAGGCTTTAACTCTCATTTCCTTTTTTCACACTCTTCTTCCTCTGGCTTCCATTACCACCAGTGATTTTCTGAGCGCTCTGAGTTGCATGGCATCCATCATTCCGATGCTCACTCTGGTCAAATTTCACAAGAGAAAGTTTCAGTAGTTTCTGAAGTCAGTGTGGCTTCAACATGCACATGCTTTAGACTTTGTAGTTCCTCTCCTTTCTTGTCTCAGACAAGAACTTCACCAGTGGATTCAGCAGTTGTCTCTGAACCCAGGGATCCCTTTTTATCTCCCTCTTCCTTCTCAGGAATTGTTCACAAATGCCACAGACGTAGGTTGGGTGTGACTTTTGGCTCCCTGAAGGTATAGTGAGTGTGGGCACCTCACCAGCAGAAGGAGCACATCAATGTCAAAGAGATGAGAGCTCTTATTCTGACCCTTAAGGCCTTTCTTCCTCTTTTCTCTCCAGGGCCTCTCAAGGTATTCACAGACAATACCACAGTGATGTGGCATATCAACAAACAGTGAGGAATGAGATCTTACCATCTTTGTCAGCTGGCAATTCTGGTATGGAATCTTGCTGTCAAGTATCAAGTGACTCCTCAGGCAGTTTATATGCCTTCCGATCAGAACATTATGGCAGACTCTCTAAGCAGGCCTTAACTCAGTCCCTGGACATTATTCACCAGTGGGGTACTCCTCAAGTGAATCTTTTTGCCTCCCCTCTGAACAGACACCTTCCTCTGTTTTGTGTCAGAGTCCCAGGTCCTCTGGTATGGACGGTGGATGCCCTCTCATTTTCTTGGAAGGGGATGTTTCTTCATGCATTCCCTTCCCTTCATCTCATTCCAAAAGCTCTTTTCAAGACTCAACAGGATGTTACCAAAATTTTGTTGGCGACTCCCTTTTGGCTGCGACAGCACTGTTTCCCTCTACGTCTGCATCTAGCCAGTGGCAATCATCACAAGTTGCATCACAGGATGGATGTAATCACACAAGACAAGGGATCTCTCATCCATTCCCACCTGTCCATGCTTCAACTGACACTGTGGGTGATGGAATTCCTCATAGACACCTTTTTTCTGAAGATGCTTACTGTGGATGTTCCTTTGGCTCTCTCATATTTTTGTGAGATGCTCAATGCTGGTTTGGCCTATTCTTCTATTAAAGCCCACTTGTCAGCTATCTCTGCTCGTCTGCCTTTATCTCCTCCTTTAGCTTTTAGTTGCGAAATTAAACAATTTCTTAAAAGTATCCTTAATATTAGGCCTCACAGGAAGCCTGTTTCTCCTCCCTGGGATCTTAATTTTTTTTGGAGAGGTTGACTCAGGCTCCTTTTGAGCCAGCTGTTTCAGCTTCCTTGCAACATTGTTATTGGAAGATTGTTCTATTGTTGGCTCTTACTTCTGCCAGATGGGTGTCCGAGTTACAGGCCCTTATAGCTTGTCCTCCTTTTTTGATCTTTCATGAGGATAGGGTGCCCTTATGCACTAATCCTTCTTTTATGCCTAAGGTGGTTAATGAGCTTTCCCTTAATCAGTCTATTAATCGGTCTACTTTTTCCCCTCTCTGCAATCTTCGCAAGAGGAGTGATTTCCAGCACTGAAATTAACCTTATTGGCCATTTTGGGCTGATTTGTATCCCTTTCAATTTTCTGAGTTAAAAACCTGTGTTTGCGTGGGTTTGCGCATCATGCAGCACTGCTTAGCTAGGGTTAAACTATTCCCGGTGCCATAAAGTCTGCTCTTCAAATTTTCCCTTAAAACTAGCCAGATTCCTAATTTTAGCACTTGAATCTGCTCCTTTGTGCTCAGCACTGGTTCAGAATGGTTGTAAGCACTAAATAAGCTACAAATTACTACAGCACTCAACCTTCATCATTACCTAGAGGGCAACAGTTTTTTTGTACTTATCTTCCTCAGTTGCTTAGAGGAAAACATCTCCAGTACTTACTTCCATCACTTGTCTAGAGGAAAATAGTGATTAACCAGGCATGTTCAAGGGTCAGCTCCCGGGATTCTCTTACCCAGGCATGTCCAAGGGTCAGCTCCCGGTGTTCTCTTACTCAGGCATGTCCAAGGGACAGCTCCCGGGGTTCTCTTACCCAGGCATGTCCAAGGGTCAGCTCCCGGTGTTCTCTTACCCAGGCATGTCCAAGGGTCAGCTCCCGGTGTTCTCTTACCCAGGCATGTCCAAGGGTCAGCTCCCGGTGTTCTCTTACCCAGGCATGTCCAAGGGTCAGCTCCCGGTGTTCTCTTACCCAGGCATGTCCAAGGGACAGCTCCCGGGGTTCTCTTACCCAGGCATGTCCAAGGGTCAGCTCCCGGGGTTCTCTTACCCAGGCATGTCCAAGGGTCAGCTCCCGGGGTTCTCTTACCCAGGCATGTCCAAGGGTCAGCTCCCGGGGTTCTCTTACCCAGGCATATCCAAGGGACAGCTCCCGGGGTTCTCTTACCCAGGCATATCCAAGGGACAGCTCCCGGTGTTCTCTCCTGTCTACCTGATGAATGTGGGCATATCGGGGTAATGTAGCAATTGCCTCACGAACACTGACAACCCTTTCCTCCTACCACCCACCACTACAACCTGTGAGAGATGCATTTATCTAGCCAAACTGGAGGCAAGGCTCTCTCAAAACAAGACTGAACTTATCAGTCAAGAGGAGAAGGTAAACTCTTGTACCACACTGCACTCATCACACAGTCCCACTAAACCTACACCACCAAAACCCACACATAGAAACACAAAAACATTCATGGAGGCTCTCAATAATAATCTGCCCGAGCAACAGAGACCTCCAAAGCAGAAATGCAAACAACCTCCACCCCTCAACACAACCCAAAAGACAAATAACAGACTCAGTGTGCCACTCAACCACAGCCCATAAGGCACAACAAAGTACCCAACACATTAGTCATAGGTGACTCTATAATCAGGCACACTGATGTTCAACTCACCAGAATAGACAAGGAGAAGGTTACTGTTAGCTGCCTGTCAGGTGCCAGGATCTGCCACATAACCCATGCACTCAGGTCACTCCACAACAAGTACAAATATGACTCAGTCATTGTCCATGTTGGTATGAATGAACTAAGACGTACCTCCCTGGACTACATGAAAACAGACATGGAAGAGCTCTCCAATCTTGTAATCCAGGCAAGTATGACCCTAGCCCTGAGCAGCATCCTACCTTCGCCCAGAATGATACTTCAGTACAAGGACAAAATGACTGACTTCAACAATTGGCTAAGCTTCTGATGTCATTCTAAGGGGATCCAGTATCTGTCTGCTGGGGACAACATGGCCAACAGGCTTCGATGCTTTGCCAGAGATGGCCTGCACCTGTCACCCCCTGGGATTCTGCATACTGGTTAAGGCTCTTGCCATCCCTATAGTGCCTTTTTTAGGCAAGGTTCAAATGACAAATCCACCACCATAACAGGTACAGACAAGCAAAAACTGAGGGTAATGCTACTCAATGCTAGAAGTCTAAACCTCAAAATGCACTCACTTGAGGCACTCCTTATAATGGAGAACATCGGTATCTGTGCAGTGACTGAAACCTGATTCAAGGCTCCAGCGAGCACCCCCGCATTACCAGGCTATAACTCACACCATATCTTTTGGCCATTTAACTCAGACTGGAACACCAAAGGCGGAGGTGTTTCCATATTCATTAAGGATATTCACACCTCAGGGCTAGCTGCCCAACATAATGCATCCGAAATGATCCAAGTGCAACTAACTCTGGGAAAAACTGCAATCCAAATTGTAGCTTGCTACAGCTCCCCCACCATGCCCCAGAATTCCCACTCCTCTTTTCTTGATATACTGGAAAATATTAGGGTTCAATTAAACACCCTATAACTGGGCAATTTCAACTACCCCACCATTAACTGGGAAAACTACTCATGTACCAACTCCTATGCTCAACGATTTCTAGAACTCATAAACTCCAATGCCCTGGATCAACTTATCCACACCCCACCAGGGGCCTATCAGAACCAAGACGCTATCCTCCAAAAAAAAGAAGCCAATCTGGTGGTCTCCTACTATAAACAATCTCTACAACAGAAGGAAGAAACTGTTGCAAAAGAGAGTAAAAACCCATGAGTGGAGGAGCTACCTGGTCAGCCTCAGTAAGAAGCTGAGATCCCTCATAAAATCCTCCAAAGCTAGCTATGAAAACAAGATTGCCACAGATTTTAAGGACAACCACAAAGCATTCTATAGCTATGTCAAGAATCTTAATGGCAGCACCCAGATCTGCTCTGAGTTACAGCACAATGGCACAAAAATTACAGAACCACCTGATATTGCCAACATCCTGGATGATAGGTTCAGTGCTAACTTTACTCCCCCTCTCATCCCCTAAAGGGCCCATATCCATACCGGAAGAATGCAGAGCCCCTGCAATCACAACTGTGCAGGTAAAAACTGAACACTCCAAAGCCAAGAACACAGCATCCATGGGACCGGACAACATCCCAGGCTGCATTCTACATGAACTTCAGAATGAACTGCCCCCCCCCCCCACACACACACACACCTAAGCACCATGTTTAATCATAGCCTCATGTCAGGCTTTGTACCCACTGAATAGTGCACAGCAGCAGTTATACCACTCCACAAAGGGGGAGCCACCATGGACCCTGGGAACTATTGCCCTATTAACTTGATGAGCCTGGTCTGCAAGGCCATTGAATGTATCATCATGGAACTCTTAAACAAAGACATTAGTAACCTCCAAACTCTGGACCTCACCCAGTTCAGGTTTGTGAAAGGCAAATCATGCCTTCTGAACCTAATCGACTTCTTTGAAACAGTCACCAAAACCGTAGTCGAGGGTAAGGCAGTTCACACAGCCTATCTTGACCTCACCAAGGCTTTTGACACCATCCCCCATTCTGGTATTATAGATAAACTCACTAAACTGGGTATAAATCCATATGTCACAAGATGGGTTGCCAACTGGCTCACTGATAGAACCCACACTCTAAAAGTTGCAGACTCCAATTCTGACTTCAAATCAGCGACAAGTGGAGTACCACAGGGTTCAATCTTGGGTCCTTCTCCTGTTTGGTATATACTTCTCTGAAGTACTGGCTAACACAGAGGGCCTCTGGCTGATGAAGTTTACAGATGACTGCAAATTAGGTGCCACAGTCGAGTCCCCAAACAACGTAGACATCCTACAGAAGGGCCTCACTGAAACAGATCCCTAGTGTCAGAGCCATGACCTCAAGCTCAACACCAAAAAGTGCATTGTCATCCCCTTTGGTAAAAACTCTGTACCCATGAACTACCACATAGACAGCTGTCCACTTAACTCCGAAGGTGTGATAAGACACCTTGAGACTCAGGTGGACATTAGTCTCAGCTTTGATAATCACATCACCACAGTAGTCAGAAAATCTTTCTAAATGGCACACATCATCACAAAAGGGCTCTCATCCAGGAAAAAAGAGGTAATTGTTCCCCTCTACTCAGCTCTCATTAGACCCATTATTGAGTACAATGCCCCTTTTGGAATGTACCTCACAAGACATCTGCAACAGCTGGAAAGGCCACAGAAGTACCTCACAAAGAGGATTACAGGATTCAAACAGATGCCCTATGCTGACTGTCTCAAAAAACTCCAGCTTTACTCCACAGCATATTGTCTACTCTGAGGTGAGATCTGCCTAACATACAAAGCTCTGTCAAACCCAGAGCTGTTACACATGTTACACCTAAAGAAATCCCAATCCCTCCAAGATACACATTCTAGGGACCTAAACCTTGTCACCACAATAAACAGAACATGCCGGAGGGTTAGACTCCTGTCCCAGAGACTTCCCATACTCTGGAACAAGCTACTATCTATATCAAGCAGAGTTCCTCATTAGCACTCTTCAAGAAAAATCTTGATGAGTGGATGGGAAATAGGAAATTCACCCTGGGGATCACTTCTGTGGCTCTGCTCGACAGGGACACAGGAAAATAACGTTCTTGGGTGGCAAAAGCCAGGGAACCTTGTTGGCCAGGCTTATATAAGCCCCAGGGCTGATAGCCTAGTACCTACCTATGACAGTGGTAGTGCATTGTTTACTTTGGATGTGTATAGGCAACTCAGAATTTATGTGGCTCAGAATAAGGCTATTCAAAAATCTGATCAGCTGTTTGTTTCTTTTCATTCTAGATCTTTGGGTCTAGCTGTATCCAAGCCAACTATTTCTTCTTGGATTTCTAAGGCTATTTCCTTTTGTTACACTTTTCATTTCAAGAGCCTTCCTTCTTCAGTCAAGGCTCATTCTACTACAGCAGTGGCTTTGTCTGGTGCTTTTTCAAGGGCTTAGAAACTAATTCTATTCTTAATGTAGCTACCTGTTCTTCTGTGTACACTTTTACTAAACACTACAAGTTCAAAGGTTCATAGGTACATACTAGGTGATCTGCCCAAAGGCATTTATAAGCCTAGCCAGAATGTGTTGGCTTTCGCCACCCCCTTAGATTAGTTCCCTGGGCCACTGTTCAGCGGAGCCACTGAAGTGATCCCTGAGGTAAACTTTCTGTTTCCCATCCACTCGTCAAGGTTTCTCTTGAAGAGTAACAGGAGCTCTGCCTAATGTAGATTGGAATCTTGTTTCAAAGCATGGGAAGTCTCTGGGACAGGAATCTATCCCTCCAGCATGTCCTATTTATTGTTGTGGTGAGGTTTAGATCCCTAGAGCATGTGGCTCGAAGGGATATGGTTTTCTTTAGGTGGAGCATGTCCATCAATTCTGGGTTGGACATGGCCTTGTATGTCAGGCAGAGATCACCTCTGAGTAGGTGGTATGCAACCGAATACAGCTGGAGTTTCTTCAGTCGAGTTGCATAGGGCATCTGTTTGAGGCCAGTGATCCTCTTGGTGAGGTACTTCTGTGGTCTTTCCAGCTGTTGCAGGTGTCTTGTAAGGTACATCCCAAATGGGGCGTTGTACTCTAGGATGGGTCTGATGAGTGATGAGTAGAGGGGCACAATGACCTCTTTTGATCTGGATGCGAACCCTTTTATGATTAGGTGGGCCACACAGAAAGATTTTCTAACCACTTTGGCAATGTGATTATCAAAGGAAAGATTACTATCCACTTGAGTTCCCAGATCGCTTATTACGTCTTCCGTATTTAGGGGACTACTACCTATGTGGTAGTTTGTGGGTACTTTGTTTTTTCCAAAGGGGATGACTATGCACTTTTTGGCATTTTGCTTGAGGCCATGATTTTGACACCAGGTATGCATCTCAGTGAGACCCTTTTGGAGGATGTCTGTGTCGGCCAGAGAGTCAATTATAGCCCCTAGTTTCCAGTCGTCTGTGAACTTGGTCAGCCATAGTCCTCCTGTGCTTGCCTGTACCTCTGAGAAGTATATGCCGAACAGGAGGGGTCCTAGGACCAAGCCCTGGGGAATGCCACTTGTAACCGGTTTAGAGTTGGACCTAGCTCCCGCAACTCTCACCATGTGGGTTCTGTCCGTGAGCTAGTTGGCAACCCATCTTGTGACATAGGGGTTTACGTTCAGGCTGGTGAGCTTGTCTATAATACCAGAATGGGGAATGGTGTCGAAGGCCTTTGTGAGGTCTAGGTAGGCTGTGTGTACCACCTTTCCCTCGTCTATAGCCTTGGTAACGGTCTCAAAGAAGTCCACCAGGTTTAGGAGGCATGATCTGCCCTTAAAGCCGAACTGGATAGGGTCCAGTGTTTGGAGGTTCCCAATGTCTCTGTTAATGAGTTCCATGATGATGTGCTCCACAGCCTTGCAGACCAAGCTAGTCAGGCTTATAGGGCGATAGTTCCCAGGGTCTGTTGTGGCTCCACCTTTGTGGAGTGGAATAACTGTTGCTGTGTGCCACTCTATGGGTACGTAGCCTGTGGAGAGGCTGAGTTTGAACAGTGTGTTTAGGTGAGGGGTTAGTTTGTTTTTGAGCTCGTATAGGACGCAGCCTGGGACACTGTCCACTCCCATTGATGCTGTGTTTTTGGCTTTGGAGAGGGCTGTTTTAACCTGAGTGTCTGTGATTTCAGGGGCTCTACATTCTTCTGGTATGGTTATGGGCCCTTTTGGGGGTGAGAGGGGGGTGAAGTTTGCACTGAACCTGTCTGCCAGGATGTTGACAATATCGGTCAGTTTAGTGTATTTTGTACCATTCTGCACTAACTCTGAGCAGATCTGAGCATTGCCACTTAGATTCTTGACATAGCTAAAGAATGCCTCATGGTTATCTTTGGAGTCCTTGGCAATTTTTCTTTTAAAGCTCGCCTTGGATGATTTTATGAGGGATCGTAGTTTCTTGCTGATACTGATCTGGGGTGTCTTCCCTAATTGGGATTCTACTCTTTTCTGTACTACTATCCTCCTTCTATTGTATAGTTTGTTTATGGCACGGGTCCACTAGACTGGTTTCCTTTTCTTGGAGGAGTGAGTCTTGGTTTTGCTTGGAATAGCAAAATCCATGCATTCTTGTACGTGCCCGTAGAATGCATTAGTAAAGGATTTTGCAGCTTGGGCAGCATTATCCTTTAGCATGGGGGCTTTGAAACTTTCCACCTCGGTCTTAAGTAATGTGAAGTTTGCTTTTGAAAGGTTTTTCACGGTGGTTTCCTTGTCTGGGGGTGGGGGCGGAATTTGGATATCCAAAGTGATTTGTTTATGGTCAGATCTAACCAGTGAGGGGTTGACCTCCGATGTGGAACACTGGTCGCCCATGTTGGTGATGACCAGGTCCAATATGTTGTCACCTCTGGTGGGAATATTGACCAGTTGACCCAGGGCAATTGAGTTTATAAATTCTAGGAAATGTTGGGTAAGGGAGTTAGTACTTGAGTAGTTCTCCCAGTTGATGTTAGGTAATTGAAATCACCCAATGTTAGGGTGTTTGGTAGGACCTTTATGTTTCCCAGTGTTTCCAGAAACATGGAATGGGAGTCCTGGACATGGTGGGTGATCTGTAGCAAGCTACAATTTGAACTGCAGTTTTGCCCGTGGTTAGTTGCATGTGGATGATCTCTGAAGCATCATGCTGTGCCACTAACCTTGAGATGTGGGTATCCTTGATGAATATGGATACGCCCCCACCTTTTGTATTTCGGTCCGGGTTCTGTGGACAAAATGTATGGTATGAGTTGTAGCCTGGTAGTGCTGGGGTACTCTCTGGAGCCTTAAACCAGGTTTCTGTTACTGCACATATATCGATTTTCTCCATACTGAGGAGTGCCTTGAGTGCGTGCATTGTGAGGTTTAGACTTCTGGCATTGAGTAGCATTATCCTCAGTTTTTTGTTACTTGTGCTATTTATGGCGGTGGGTTTGTCTTTTAAGCCTTGCCTAAAAAAGGCATTATGGGGGAGGCAAGAGCCTTGGCCAGTATTCGAAAGCCTAAGGGTGACAGGTGCAAGCTGTCTCTAGCGAAGCAGCCTGGCTTGTCGAGCACGTCATGCCAGGCAGACAGACACTGGATCCCCTTTGAATGACACCAGAAACTTAATCAATTGTTGAAATTGATATTTTTTTTCTTTATACTGTGGTATCATTCTTGGTGAGGGCAGGATGTTACTCAGGGTCAGGGTCATACCGGGATGGGCTACGTGATCAGAGAGCTCTTCCATGTCTCTTTTCATGTAGTCCAGGGAGGTACGGCTCAGGTCATTTACACCAACATGGACAATGACAGAGTCATATTTCTACTTGTTCTGGAGTGCCCCGAGTGCTTGCGTTATGTGGCGGATCCTGGACCCCGACAGGCAGCTAACAGTAATCTTCTCCTTATTCAGCCTAGTGAGTGTGACTATAGAGTCACCTATTACTACTATGTTGGGTATGTTATTTTGCCTTAAGGTCTGTGATTGCATGGCACACTGGTTTTGTGAAGTATGTGTTTCATGGTTTGCGTTTGGGGGTGGATGTTGCTTGGATGTCTGCTTTGGAGGTCTCTGTTGCTTTTGCAGATTTTTATTTAGAGCCTCCAAGTATGTTTTCGTGTATTTATGTGTGTTTTTTGCCAGTGCTGGTTTAATGGGTCTATGTGAGAGTGGTGGTGTGATGCAAGTATTTCCCTTCTCCTCTTGACTTTCTGATCCAGTCTTGGGTTGAGAGCACTTAGCCTCCAGTTTGGCTGTATAATTGCATCTCTCACATGTATTAGTGTTTGGTGGTAGGAGGAGAGGGTTGTCTGTGTACATGAGGCAGTTGTAACATTGCCTCAAAATGCCCAAATTCTCCAGTTGGACTGGAGAGTACACCTGAAACTGCCCTTTGGACATGCCTGGATAGGTACAGTGATGTACCCGTGAAGTTGGATGGTATCTCTAGAGCTAGGGCCGGTTTTGCTAGTGCCGCTGTCCAAGGCTTTTTAGGGGACTCTTCTACTTCTCTTTCCCCCTCCCAAGTTTCCTCTTCAGCTTTGGCACTCTCCCAAATGTTAAGAATACTGCAGCAGTGAATGTAAGGCCATAGTATAGTTGTGTAAAATCTTATCAAAATGGTAGATGTCCATGCCTTCACTGCTGCAATATTTGCTTCCTGCCTCTCTCCATCCCCCTACTCCTTTGCCTTCCCGGATGTACAGGAAACCTCTTGGATTCCTTGGACTGGTGTTCCTACTGGGGCAATCCATTCTGTTTAAGGTAGGCCTGAATATCACTTTTATGCCCTATGCTATGCAAGGAGCATTTGGGTGACATTCAGCATACCTTTTAAAATCAACAAGCAGTCTTTGATAGACTGGCCAGTCAGGCTTCAGCAGCAGAAAATCCTGTATGTTAAGAATACTGCAGCAATGAAGGCAAGGACATCTACCATTATGGAAGATTTTACACAACTGCACTATTCCTCCTCCTCTGACCCAAAGTCCAAAGGAGAAGGAATTTGAGTAGAATAAGGCAGGGAATCATTATCAGAATCTGACTCATCCTCAGAAGAATCCTGTTCTCTAGGCCTTTTAAGTGGAGTAGAGGACCAAGGGGGAGCAGGAACTGAAACCCCCTGAGGAGGCTTTAAGGACATTAAAGCAGTAAATAGCCCCTGAGTGAAGACCTGTCACTCACTTTGGGGATCCCTAACAGCAAAAAAAAAAAGTTTAATTTTTAATTTCTTTTTTAAGAGAACGTCCTTCCAAAAAACTGAGAAGGTTCAGATCCGGGACAGCAATTGAGAACCTTAGAAGAAACTTCTTCCCTAACTAAAGAATGATGAACTCCCCTAGATCCCTCGGAAAAAGTCAACAGTGGTTCCCCTGAGCACAAGATGAACACCTGTAAAACCTCTTTGCATGTGCTACCAGCTGGACCCTCACCATCATCCGACACAGTCGGAGAAGAAAAATCCAACAACAAAGCCAGCCAAGCCTTCAGGTTTGCAATGACCTCAGGCTAAACACCTAGCCGAGGCTGGACAGCAGAAGATTCCAGTCATATTTATTTCACCTTCTTCTTCCCTAATGGCTAACCCTCGGAGTGGGAGATTCCATCCATTGTATCTTTGGTGAGAAGCTTAAGATGCTGGTTCTCAAGATACAAGGAAAAGGAAAAAAGTCTACTGTGAAGGGTTTTCGGAATGAATGCCTGACAAATAGAACAAGACGTATGATCATGAGAAGCTCCTAAGCAAAAATAAGTCAATTATCATGGTGGTCTTTACGGGGAATCTGTCTCTCACACTGGTATTTACCCTTCCTGGATGAGATTAACTTCAAGGAGCACTAAAAAACAAGAAGAAACAAAATCTCCAATAGGGCACTAAACTGCACTGCAAAGAAGTCAGCAAGTAGGCATAGGTAGTCACTGGAGAATGAAAATGCTTTCAACTGGCAGAAACTGTAAACAGACTGACAGTGAAAGGATATGTTCAGAACTGGTGGCAAAGAAGTTCTTTTTATGGTAGGCCTGCACATCACCTTTATGCCCTATCCTACACAAGGAGCATTCGGGTGACATTCGACGTACCTTTTAAACAACAGGTAGTCTTTGGTAGACTAGATGGATGTTCAAGCTTCCGCAGCAGGAAATCCCCATATCTGAGGAGGCAGAGAGGCCAACATATGGTCTGTCTGGATTCTGCACCCCAGAAAGATGTGGTCTTGTGAAGGAGTGAGGAAGGGCTTTAGAAAGTTTATAGTAAAACCCAGTTTTTCCCAGAAGAGAAATTGTGAAATGAAGATTCTGAAGCAAGACCTCTGGTAAAGGAGCCTGAAGCAGGAGATCGTCTAGATATGGAAAAATCTGTATACCCTTGAGTCTACAAAAGGTAAACACAGGAGCTAAGCATTTTGTAAAAAGTCTTGGGGCCATAGACAGACTAAAGGGCAAAGCACAAAACTGAAAATATAAGGAAGCAACAGAAAAAAAAAGAAATTTCCTGTAAAGAGGATTTATTTATTTATTTTACATTTTTTGACCGGGCTAGTCCAACTGGATACATGTCCATTTTCAGTGGAGGCCCGGGGAGAAAAGCTCCAGTTACACAGCATCATAAAAACATACAGAAACATAAAATAACATTTAGATTTAACATTTATAGATTAAACATTTTAAAACAACATTTTGAAACATCTAAAGCAAAAGGTTTGGCAATGGCATTAATATAGAATAATACCTCTCCAGTTAACAAAAATTAGAATAAGACTGAGAAAAAAAATGGCTTGAAGAGTTAAAGATAAGAAGTAGTACTCAGGAGAGAGAGTGCTATGAGTAAGGAGGAGGGTTAGTTTAAGGAATGGTTAGACGTAGAGATTATGGTTGAGAATAATATTTTGTGGGTGACAGATAGTTAGAGAAAAAAATGGTTAGTCAGGGTTGGTACAACAGCATAACCAGTGATTGGAGAAGAAAAGTTTTAGGTTAGTTTTAAATAGTGAGAGAGAGGTGAGGGTAGTGAGGTCATTTGGTAATTGATTCCATATTTTACCGAGTTTGAGAATAAAGAATCACCTGCTAAGTTATTAGAGAAGGAAGTGTGTATCAACATTTTGTTGGCAGAACGAAGATTCTTCAAGTTATTATATGGTCGTATAAGGGTAGAGAGAATTGGGGTGTTATCGGGTTGGTGAAGGGCTTTGTAGGCGATTATAAGTTGGTTAAATTGTAGTAGGTGCGGTAATTCAAGCCACCCTAGCTGTTTTAGATTAAGACAGTGGTGGGTCCTGCAAGGAGAGTTGGTAGCAAATCTAGCGATATTATTGTATGATCTAGTAAGTTTGTTAAGATTATTTTTAGAAAGATTGGTATATATGGGGGAAGTATATAACAGGGTAGAGATTAAGTGGGTTCTAGCTATTGTGGCTCTGGCTACTGGTGTCAGGAAAGGTTTGATGCGATAAAGGGATCCAAGTTTTTTGTTAGTAGATTTAATTGTAGAATTTATGTGAGTGTCAAACTTTAGTTGATTGTCAATAGTAATTCTAAGGAGTTTAGTGGTGGGGTCAGGAGAGATAATGGTACCATTGTTAGATGTAAGTGTGAAATGAAGAGGGGGCAATAGATGAGAAGGAGTAAAGAGCAGTAATTTGTTTTTTTTTTAGATTAAGGAGAAGACAGTGGTTGGAGAACCATTTTTCAATAGTAGAGAAGGCTTTTTGTGTGAGAAAATGAAGATCAGTTTGGGATGAGGCAGAACAAATGATAGTAGAGTCATCAGCATGTATGCAGCAGTCATTTTCAATAGTAGAGAAGGCTTTTTGTGTGAGAAAATGAAGATCAGTTTGGGATGAGGCAGAACAAATGATAGTAGAGTCATCAGCATATTGAATACAGGTAGACTGTGGAATAGAGTTGAAGGTCATTTATGAAAATGGAAAACAATAGTGGCCTAAAATAGAGCCTTGTGGGACACCTAGAGAGGTAGGAAGAAGGTCGGAAAGATGGTTTTGCCAGAGAACTGCTTGTTTTCGGTTATCCAGATAGGCTGTGAACCAGTTCATGGCAGGATAGTCGAAGGAGAGGGACTTCAGTAGGTGGAGGAGAAGTTGATGATTAACCATGTTGAAGGCTTTAGATAAGTCTACAAAGAAAGCAGAGGATAGAGTATTATTGTTACAATTTTTGTTGATACAAGTTGGTAAAGGATAGTAAGGCTGTGGTGGTACTATGAAACGGCCGAAAACCGTGTTGACAACTAGCTAGGAGCTGATGACGGAGTAGGTGGGTTATAAGTTGTTTATGGATACATTTTTCCATGATTTTAGCAAGTGGGGAGAGTAGAGCAATGGGACGAAAGTTAGAGAAATCAGTCGAGTCGCCACCTTTATGAAGAGGAATAATGTATGAGATTTTCCAGATTGATGGGATTAAACCTTCTTTTAAGGTTCTATTGATCAATATGGAGATTGGGTAGGCAATGGCTTTGGCTCCTATTTTGAGGTATTCGGCTGGTAGTTTGTCAGCTGAGGGGGTATTAGGTTTTAGTTTTTGAAGTAGGGAAGAGATATAGGAGGTGGGTATAGATTCAAGGTGAAAAGGGGGAGGAGTAGAGCTTGGACTGGGCAAATTAGAGGTATCTGTGTTTTGCTGATTTGCTAGATTTAGTATAGTAGTAGTAAAGAAAGAATTAAAGGCATTAGCTGTTTGCATTGGACAGTCAGGGTTGGAGCCTAGTGGATTAGGTGATTCAACTCTACCTGGGGATAGTAGTGTGTTAATAGTAGACCAGAATTTTTGTGGTTGTTAAAGGGATGATTGTTGTAGTTGTATATAAAAGTTCTTTTTTGTCTTGTAGGATAGCTTTTTTTGTTATATTTCTTTGTTGTTTAAAGGTTTGGTGATCAGTTATGTCCTTTGTGGACCGCCATTTAGCCCAAGATTTGTTTCTACTGAGGATGAATTGGGATATGCAGATAAGCATTCTTGATGTCCAGAAAAACCATAAAGGGTGTGAAAGAATGAGAGGAAGCAGGGTATTTAAGGAAAGCATGTGAAAGATTTGAAACTTTAAGAAAGTGTTTAGATAGGAAAGATCCAGAATGGGTCACCAATGGCCATCTTTTCTGGGGACTAGAAACACTGTTGAATAGAACTCTTTTCCCAAATGGGAGAAAGGTACTTCCTGAATGGTCCCTTGGGATATTAGGGCTTGAAGTACCTGTGGAAAGAAAACCAACTGATCCCTTGATGGTTGAGGAATGCCCCTGAATGAAGGAAGATTTTTTACAAACCACAAAATAGCCCTTGTGGATGATGGAAATGATGCAAGAATCTTGAGTAATCCAAACCCAAGCTGGAAGAGAGAGGGAAAGATGTAAAGAAAGGGGTGTTTGGCTGCAAAAAGGTTGGTAGTCCCAGACTACCTGGCTTATTCTAAAAGGGCCATTTCTGAACTAGAGAAGAAGTGGATGGTTTGGAGGTGTAAGACTTCTTGGCACTCCTCATCCCATTGGAAGAAGATGCCCTAGTTTATTTCCTAAAAAAAGAAGTTTTAGAATTATAACTCCTTTGAAATTTAGGGACCGGAGACACAAAAATGTGTTTAAGGTCTTGAAGTTCCTTACCATTCTCTTGTAAGGACTTAAGAAGTTCTGCAGCTGCAGACCCAAACAAAGCCTGACTATCTAAAGGGGAGTCCATAAATTTAGCCTTGATGTCATCTGGCAGATGCTGAAGCCTTAACCAAGGGTATCTTCTCAACACAGGACTAGATCCAGTAGCTTTGGCAGATGTTTCAGCTGCATCACAGCTGCATTTAATGGAATGATGTGTCACTTGTGAAGAAGAAGCCAGAACAGAGGCAAGCTGTGACAATCTCTTAATCTGGAAGATCAGAAATAAACTGAGTGGCCTGAAAAAGGAGGGCTAAGGCATATTTGGTCATGTGTGTTTGATAATTTACAGCCCTGATAACAAGGGTGGAAAAAGTATAAACATTTTTGCCCAACCTTTCCATAATCTTACTCTCTATCAGAAGGCAATAAAGATGTGGATGACAAAAGCTTGGAAGGTTTATCAGCAGCCACTGAAACAGTTGCTGGATCTGCTGATAGACATATGAAAAAAAACTTGCAGTCTTCTGGCACCTTACAAAATCTGTCTGCTATCTTAGGAGCAGGAGTTTGAGAATATGGAAACTTAGATGCAGCAGAAAAAGCATACAAAAAGGTTGGTAATACAGGAGGCACTGGTGAAGGAGATGGGGAATCCATCTGTAGCAAATAATATCTTTTTTGCACCTCAGAAACCTGAGAGCAATTCCATTTAAAAAATTCTCTCATCCTGACAATAGTCTCACCAAAGGTGATATCCTCACCTGGAGAGTCTTTACCACTGGATTCTTCCTCTGGAGAAGCATATCCCAACGGAGAGAAAATCTGTGCTGAATAACTAATGATTCTTACCCTGAAGCATCCTTCTCCTCCTCCTCCTCTGAAGAATCCCCCATTCCAACCCTTTTCTGAGGAGAGGAAGAAAAGGAAAGATTAGGAAAAGATACATCTGAAGGCTGGCTGCTTAAGGGCCATAAAAGTATTGAAACCCCCCTGTGAACAAGCCTACCAATGAGCTGAGTGTTTCTGAGGAGAAAAATGAACATGCTCCGTTTTGTTTCTTTTAATTGGGACATCAATTCTGTGGAAGGAAGAAGAACCCAGTGCTGGCCACACACTCTATAATGGTAGTAGGAACTTCATCTCTAACCAGGATCTGAGGTATACCTAAGGGGCCTTCAGAAACCACGAACCTAGGCTCCCCCTGTACATCTGACACAGACAGCTCCAACCCCCCCCCCAAGTATGTGCTCCTTGCAGGATCCTTTGCAGCCTTCACTGCGGTTCCTGTGGAAGAATATCCCCCACCATCGAATGATTCTCTGGGGTGACATCGGCCTCAAGAGGAATGGCCGGAATAGGAGGAGTAGCAGAAACTTCAAACCTAGATTTCTTGGCCTTTTTCAAAGCAGGCTCACCTGAAGGCCCCAATGCTCCCTCCATAACATTGCATGCTAAATGCTTAGGCCATTGATTCTCTAAATATAAAGAGACTGAAGCAAGACAGCTGCGAGGGGTATAAGGGACAAAAAGCTTTGCAAATGGGACAAGAGGTATGGTTGTGATTGGGGTTTAAAAAAAACGGACACAAATCGTTGGAATCTTTATGTGGAATTTGACTTCCACACTGACACTTGCTTTTCCAAGATGATATATAACCTCAAAATAAAACAGCAGCCAAAGAAAGGAAAAAAGAAAAAACCCAAAGGGGCACTTTTCCATCTGGAATCTGCGACAACTCACTAGCATACAAACAACTGAAGACGGTGTTCGGACTGGTGGTAGAAAAGTTCTGAGGATGGTGCATGTCGATGTCACTTTTATGGCTGACATTGCTTTATGACCCACATGCAACGTTGCATGTACCTTACAGTAGCTACAGACTTTTTCTATATTGGCGGACGTTCAGGACAGCCTGCGGCAGACTCCCTCATGTTAGGAATACTCCATCATATGAACAGAAGGACATTGGTAACTACTTTTTGTTTTTTTTTTGTTATTTTATTTTGCACTTTTATTTATTATTTATTACTTGACATTTGTTTACGGAAAAGTCCAAATGGGCCAAAAGAGTCAATTTTCAGCAGAGGCCCAAAGAGAAAAACTGCACGATCACAATCTTTCAAAATCAATTACAGAATGTGTAAATCACAAAGTATCATGTAAAGTACAGTTGTGTACACTTACCATAAATGCAGATGTTTGAGTGTATTCACTGTTGCAGTCATTACATTTGGGTTATCCTGCTGGCAGGTTGCCCTCACTCAGCCTGATTTCCAAAGTCTTGGGTCCTCGTGGACGCTGTCACCTCTTCCCCGGCGTCAGGTCGTCAGGGTATAAAAGATGCAGCTGGCGCCATTTTATTCAGTTTTCTTGCCCCAGATGTCAGGTGCCCCAAAGGGTAGGCTAAAATTATGTAAATAAAACATACATGCACCAAAATAAGCTTACCTTCATCTATAAGCAAATACACCACCCAGGTTGTATAGATTAGAGAAGTAAAGATAAGTTCCATCAAAAATAAAGGGGATGGCGGGGGGTAACCTGGACTGCAACAGTGAATACACTTGAACATCTACATTTATGGTGAGTTTTCACAACTGTACTATGTTCTTAAGTGTTTCACTGTTGCAGTCATTACATTTGGGTTGAGTCAAAAGCTATGGTTGGGGGGCTGGAGCTAAACAGCATTAGGAGTGGCTATGAGGCCCTGCAGAACGACAGTGGCAAAGCCTGCCCTGGATTTAGAGTAAAGAGGCAGATTGTAATGTTTTGTAAAGGTATGCACTGAACTCCAAGTAGCAGCCTCTAAAATGTCTTTTGGCTGGTATTCCCTGAGAAAGGCTGCAGAAGTGGCTGAAGTTCTGGTTGAATGTGGCCTAATGCCCTTAGACTGGCGCCATGCTGTGAGTAGCAGAAATGAATGCAGTGATCTATCCACTTTGAAATAGTCTGCTTGGAGACTGCCCTTCCTTGTGATGCTATGGCGCTAGTAATTGTTCTGTCTTTCTGAAAACTTTAGTTTTGTCCAAGTAGAATCAAGCTGTCTGTGCGTCCAAAGAATGCAGAATTTTCTCCCCTTGTTCTGTGGATTTGGATAAAAGTTGGCAAATGAATTGTTTGGTTAAGGGCTACACTGGATACCACCTTAGGCATAAATGTAGGGTTTGGTCTGAGAGAGACCCTGTCTGGATAAAAATAAAGTTTCACAGCTATGAGAGCCTGTAGCTCTGAAACTCATCTTGCAGAAGTTATTGTTAGGAGCAGGCTGTTTTTAAGATAAGAACTTTATATCCTTAGTAGCAGCTGGCTCAAAAGGAGGTAAAGTGAGTTTTTCCAAGGCATAATTGAGGTCCCATGCAGGTACTGGAATTCTCCTTGGAGGCCTTAAGTTTTGCTCCTCTGAGGTACTGTCTTAATAAAGGATGAGAAAAGAGTGGTGGCTCTGTATTTGTAATGAGCTTAAATGGCAGAGGCATGGATTTAATTGATGAAAAGATAGGCCTTTGTCCAGCATCTCAGTTAAGTATTGCAAAATCTGAGGAATATTTGGGACAGCTGTATCAGTTCCTTGACCTTGGTTCCAAGCGCCAAAATCTCTTCCATTTCCCAGCATAGGATTTTTCTAGTACTAGGCCTTCTGGCTTCTAAAATGACATCCATCACAGCTTTACTGAGAGGTGTGGTTTGTATGGCTACATTATCCGCCATGCTGCCAGGTTTAGGGTCCTGAGTTGGCTGTGCAGAATCTGATTGTTTTGCTGGGGTAGTAGATGAGGTATTTGAGGTAAGGTCCAGGCTGGGCATTGGGACAAGTTCCTTAAGATCAGATACCAATACTGGCATGGCCAGTCTGGGGCAATCAGAATCATTTTTGGTTTCTCCTGCCTGACCTTTAGGAGCACCTTGGGAAGGAGAGGCAGTGGAGGAAAGGCATATAGGTTTGTCCAGTTGAAAGATAAGGCGTCCACTTACCAAGCTTGTCTGTGATAAGTCCTTGCGCAGAATCTTTTTAGTTGATTGTTTTGAGGGGAGGCAAATAGATCTATGTCCGGGTGTCCCCATTTCTTTGTTATCATGCTGAAGACTTGTTGATCCAGGTGCCACAGCATTGGGATCCATGAGGTTTCTGCTTAGTTAAATCTGCCAGAGTATTTTCCTTTCCTGGTAACCCAGGTGTGCCTGCAGATGAACTTGGTAAGTCAATGCTGTGTCCCATAAAGCCATGGCTTGTCTGCACATGGGGATGAGAATGAGTGCCCCCCTGCTTTTTATGTACCACATGACCGTGGTGTTGTCTGTCTTTATCAGTAGTTGTCCGGATGAAGTAGGTCCTTGAAGGCTGTCAGGGCATTTTGAACAGCTAGCATCTCTTTTTGACTGATATGTAGATGCTTTTGGTTTGTGGACCAGGTGCCCTGAATGCCTCTTCCTGCCATGTGTGCCCCCCAGGCATAATCTGAAGCATCCGTCATTAGGCTCTGCCTGGCTGGGGGTAGTGAGAATGGCTGTTCCTTGTTTTGGTGACAAGCCTTTGTCCACCATCGAAACTCCTGTTGCAGGCAGGGAATTAGAGTAATCATTGTTTCAGACTGTAGCAATGTTGTGTCCAGACACTTTTTAGGTACCATTGAATTTTCCTCATATGCAGTCTTGCATATGGAATTAGTAAGATGCAGGATGCCATGAAGCCCAAAGCCTGCAGAATTTTTCTTGCAGATAACTGGGCCTTTGTTGCCATTTCCTTGAAATAGGTAGTCAGTTGCCTTTGTTTGTCTGGAGTAAGATAAGCCATCTGGGCAGTTGTAATTGCACCCAGGAATATTATCTCGAGAGGGTACTAGTTTTGATTTCTTTTTGTTGACTGTGTACCCTAGGAATGTTAAAAGCCTTATCACAAATGTCAGATGCTATAGTAGAATGTCCTTGTTCTCTGCTTGTATGAGGCATTCATCCAAGTAGGATATATTTGTATTCCTCTTTGTCTGCAGTAAGCAATTACTGGTGCCAGGCACTTTGTGAAGACCCTGGGTGCAGTAGATAGCGAAAGGGCAGTGCAGAGAGGTGGTAATGCTTTGAGCCAGCCTTGAATCTGAGGTATCTTCTGCATGATTGTCTGATTGGAACATGCAGGTATGCCTCTTTTAGGTCTAAAGTCACAAGCCAAGCCTTGCTGCCCAGCATGGGCAGAAACTGCTGTAAGGTCAACATCTTGAATTTTGGCATATCCAGGAAAGTATTTAGAATATATAGGTCCAGTATTGGTCTCCATGCTTTGTCCTTTCTGGGTACCAAGAACAGTCTTGAGTAAAAACCTTGTCCCTGCTCTTGCTGTGGCACTTGCTGAATAGCCCTCATGTCCATGACAGCTGCGACTTGTTTTTGAGCCTCTGCCCATTGATTTTTTGGCAGGTCTGGCCAACTGTTTGCCCTTGGCAGGGTATAGAAATGAAACTTGTAGCCTTGTGACACTATGTCTAGAACCCATTTATCCTGGGTTATGATATGCTGAATTTTGAGAAAAAGTGCTAGTTTTCCCCCTAAGGGTGCTGCCAGAGGATAAGTGCTTGGTGCAGGCAGGAGTCATTGGGACTTCATTTCCTGTATGATTGTGCTTTGTCTTCTCCAACTTTGGGTAGAAGCACTCCACTGCGTAGACCTGTAGGATCCTTCTTGGCTGTGATCTGCCTCTAGGGTGTCTGGATCTGCCCCTTTGAGGTCTGTCTGAAAAAGGACTGGAAAGGACCAATTCTTTGTAGGCCAGTGTCTGCTAAATCTAGGTGGCTGTACCTGTAAGAAATCCTTGACCATTTGCTGGGATTTGGCTTTGTCCTCCATTTTCATAGGTTCATAGGTAGGTACTAGGCTATTGGCCCTAGAACATACAAGCCTAGCCAAAATATGTACCCTGGCATGCATCACCCAAGAGAATTATTTTCCTGTGCCCCTGTCAGAGCAGAGCCACAGAAGTGATCCCTAGGGTGAATTTCCATTTCCCATTCAATCATCAAGATTTTTCTTGAAGGTGCTAATGAGGAGCTCTGTTTGACATAGATAGGTAGTCTGTTCCAGAGTATGGGAAGTCTGGGACAGGAATCTATCCCTCTCAGCATGTTCTGTTTATTGTGTTGACAAAGGTTTAGGTCCCCTAGAGTGTGTAGCTTGGAGGTTGGGATTTCTTTAAGTGGAGCATGTCCAACAGCTCTGGGTTTGACATAGCTTTGTATGTTAGGCAGAGATTTCAGCCCCTGGTGAAATGATATGCGATGGAAGTAAAGCTGTAGTTTTTGAGACAGTTTGCATAGGGCATCTGTTTGAGGCCAGTAATCCTCTTTGTGAGGAGCCATTGTTCTGTAGTCTTTCCAGTTGTTGTAGATGTCTTGTAGAGGTACATACCAAAAGGGGCATTGTACTCTATAATGGGTCCTAATGATGATGATTAGAGGGGAACAATGACCTCTTTTTTTCTGGATGAAAATCCTTTTGGGATGAGATGAGCCACGTAGAAGAGGATTTCCTGACCACTGTGGCAATGTGATTATCAAAGGAGAGACTACTGTCCACCTGTGTCCCAAGGTCTCATCACATTTTAGGCATTAAGTAGACTACCAGCTATGTGGTAGTTCATGGGTACCACAGTTTTTACCAAAGGGATGACAATACACTTTTTGGCATTGAGCTTCAGGCCATGGCTGACTTTGACACCAGGTATCTGTTTCAGTAGAGGCCCTTTTGTAGTTTGTCCACATCGTTAGGAGCTTGATTATGACTCCTAGTTTGCAGTCATCTACAAACTTTGTTAATAAAGACCTTCTGTGTGTTGGCCTGCACTTCAGAGAAGTAGATACCAAACAGGAGAGGGGCCTTGGGACTGAACCCTGTGCCAGTACACCACTTGCACTGGTCTGATGCCAGATTTGGAATCCACCGCTACTTTCACAGTGTGGGTTCTGTCCATGAGCCAGTTGGCTTAGCCATCATCTTGTGACTTAGGGATTTGTACCTAGTTTAGTGAGCTTATCTGTAATTCCAGAGTGGGGATGGTGTTGAAAGCCTTGGCCGAGATCTAGATAAGCTGTGTGAACCATATTTACTCTCATCTATGGCTGGTGACTGCTTCAAAGAAGTCAGTCAGGTTTAGGAGACATGATCTGCCTTTACAAATCCAAACTGGGTAGGGTCAGAGTTTGGAGATTACCAATGTCTTTGTTTATGAGTTCCACGATGATACATTCCATGGCCTTGCAGACCAGGATGCGTCAGGCTAATGGGGAGGCCGGTAGTTCCTGGGGTCCATAGTGGCTCCCCCCTTTGTAGAGTGGGATAACCGTGTCAGCGGTCGCCATTCAGTGGGTACAAAGCCTGAGATGAGGCTATGATTGAACATGGTACTTACTTGGGTAGGGTGCCAGTTCATTCTGTAACTTCGTGAAGAGCATAGCCTGGGATATTGTCAGGTCCCATGGATGCTGTGTTCTTCAGCTTTGGAGAGTGTGTTTTTTACCTGCTTGCAGCCGTGATTATAGGAACTCTGCATTCTTCTGGTATAGAGATGGGCCCTCTAGGGGGTGAGAGGGGGTAAAGTTAGCACTGAACCTATCTGCTAGGATGTTGGCAATATCAGTTGGTTCTGTATATTTAGTGCCATTGTGCTGTAACTCAGAGCAGATCTGGAGTGTTCCCCATTTAGATTCTTGACTTATAGCTATAGAATGCTTTGTGATTGTCTTTAGAGTCAGTGGCAATTTTGTTTTAAGTAACTAGCTTTTGGGAGGATTTTATGAGGGATCTCAGCTTCTTACTGAGAGGTTGATCAGGGGAAGTTCCTCAGTCATGGGATTTTACTCTTTTTTGCAACAGTTTCTTTCTTCTGTTGTAGAGTTTGTTTACTATGGCAGAGGACCACCAGATTGGCTTCCTTTTTTGGAGGGATAACATCTTGGTTCTATTAGGGATAGCATGATCCATGCACTCATGTAAGTGCTTATAAAGTGTATTTGTGTAGGATTTGGCAGATCATACCTCTATTGCCCGTCTGCATGGGTGTCATGAAGTTTCCCACTTCTGTCTTAAGAAATGTGAAGTTGGCTTTGGAGAAGTTTTTCGATGGTTTCCCTAATTGGGGCTGGGGGTGGGATGTGGATGTCTAGGCCTGATTAGTTTGTGGTCAGATCTGACCAGCGAGGAATTGACCTCTGGTATGGAACACGGTTTCCCATGTTGGTAATGACTGGGTCTAGGATATTGCTGTCCCTGGTGGGGGGTGTGAATATTAAGTTGATCCAAGGCGTTGGAATTTATAGTGAATTCTAGAAAGCGTTGAGCAAAAGAGTTGGCACATGGTAGTTTTCCCAGTTAATGGGTGGGAGTAGTTGAAATGCAGCCCATTATTAGGGTGTTGGGTTGTACCCTAATACTTTCCAGTGTATCAAGAAATGAGGAGTGTGAATCCTCTAGGGGCATGGTGGGGGTCTGTAGCAAGCTGAGTTTGGATTGTGGTCTTGCCCAGAGTTAGTGCACTTGGATAATCCTCGGATGCATTATGCTTGTGCAACTAGCCTGGAAAATGTGGCTATCCTTAATGAATATGGACAAAAGCCTCCAGCCCTTAAAGGTGCTTCTTTCTGGGTTAGGTGGCCGAAAGGTGTGGTATGAATTGAAGCCTGGTAATGCAGGGGTGCTCTCTGGAGCTTTGAACCAGGGTCGCTGTCACTGCACAGATGTCAATGTGTTCTCAGATTTTAAGGAGTGCCTGGAGTGAGGTGCATTTTGAGGGTTGGAGACTTCTAGCATTGGAGTAGCATTACCCTCAGATTTTGCTTGCTTTGTACCTGTTTATGCTGTGGTGAATTTGTCACATTTGAACCTTGCCTAAAAAAAGACACTATAGGGAATTTTGTGGCAGGCAACCCTTAGCCGGTATCCAGAATCCTAAGGCGACAGGTGCAGGCCATCTCTGGCAAAGCATCGTTAGGACTGTTGATCATGTGCGTCCCAAAGGTAGACAAATACTGGATCCCCCTTAGAATAGGCACTTAGAAGCTAGCCAATGGTGTTGAAGTCAATCATTTGTCCTTGTACTGTGGTATCGGGTAGGGGGAATAGATGAGAAGGAGTAAAGAGCAGTAATTTGTTTTTTTTTTAGATTAAGGAGAAGACAGTGGTTGGAGAACCATTTTTCAATAGTAGAGAAGGCTTTTTGTGTGAGAAAATGAAGATCAGTTTGGGATGAGGCAGAACAAATGATAGTAGAGTCATCAGCATGTATGCAGCAGTCATTTTCAATAGTAGAGAAGGCTTTTTGTGTGAGAAAATGAAGATCAGTTTGGGATGAGGCAGAACAAATGATAGTAGAGTCATCAGCATATTGAATACAGGTTGACTGTGGAATAGAGAGATGAAGGTCATTTATGAAAATGGAAAACAGTAGTGGACCTAAAATAGAGCCTTGTGGGACACCTAGAGAGGTAGGAAGAAGGTCGGAAAGATGGTTTTGCCAGAGAACTGCTTGTTTTCGGTTATCCAGATAGGATGTGAACCAGTTCATGGCAGGATAGTCGAAGGAGAGGGACTTCAGTAGGTGGAGGAGAAGTTGATGATTAACCATGTTGAAGGCTTTAGATAAGTCTACAAAGAAAGCAGAGGATAGAGTATTATTGTTACAATTTTTGTTGATACAAGTTGGTAAAGGATAGTAAGGCTGTGGTGGTACTATGAAACGGCCGAAAACCGTGTTGACAACTAGCTAGGAGCTGATGACGGAGTAGGTGGGTTATAAGTTGTTTATGGATACATTTTCCATGATTTTAGCAAGTGGGGAGAGTAGAGCAATGGGACGAAAGTTAGAGAAATCAGTCTAGTCGCCACCTTTATGAAGAGGAATAATGTATGAGATTTTCCAGATTGATGGGATTAAACCTTCTTTTTAAGGTTCTATTGATCAATATGGAGATTGGGTAGGCAATGGCTTTGGCTCCTATTTTGAGGTATTCGGCTGGTAGTTTGTCAGCTGAGGGGGTATTAGGTTTTAGTTTTTGAAGTAGGGAAGAGATATAGGAGGTGGGTATAGATTCAAGGTGAAAAGGGGGAGGAGTAGAGCTTGGACTGGGCAAATTAGAGGTATCTGTGTTTTGCTGATTTGCTAGATTTAGTATAGTAGTAGTAAAGAAAGAATTAAAGGCATTAGCTGTTTGCATTGGACAGTCAGGGTTGGAGCCTAGTGGATTAGGTGATTCAACTCTACCTGGGGATAGTAGTGTGTTAATAGTAGACCAGAATTTTTGTGGTTGTTAAAGGGATGATTGTTGTAGTTGTATATAAAAGTTCTTTTTGTCTTGTAGGATAGCTTTTTTTGTTATATTTCTTTGTTGTTTAAAGGTTTGGTGATCAGTTATGTCCTTTGTGGACCGCCATTTAGCCCAAGATTTGTTTCTACTGAGGATGAATTGGGATATGCAGATAAGCATTCTTGATGTCCAGAAAAACCATAAAGGGTGTGAAAGAATGAGAGGAAGCAGGGTATTTAAGGAAAGCATGTGAAAGATTTGAAACTTTAAGAAAGTGTTTAGATAGGAAAGATCCAGAATGGGTCACCAATGGCCATCTTTTCTGGGGACTAGAAACACTGTTGAATAGAACTCTTTTCCCAAATGGGAGAAAGGTACTTCCTGAATGGTCCCTTGGGATATTAGGGCTTGAAGTACCTGTGGAAAGAAAACCAACTGATCCCTTGATGGTTGAGGAATGCCCCTGAATGAAGGAAGATTTTTTACAAACCACAAAATAGCCCTTGTGGATGATGGAAATGATGCAAGAATCTTGAGTAATCCAAACCCAAGCTGGAAGAGAGAGGGAAAGATGTAAAGAAAGGGGTGTTTGGCTGCAAAAAGGTTGGTAGTCCCAGACTACCTGGCTTATTCTAAAAGGGCCATTTCTGAACTAGAGAAGAAGTGGATGGTTTGGAGGTGTAAGACTTCTTGGCACTCCTCATCCCATTGGAAGAAGATGCCCTAGTTTATTTCCTAAAAAAAGAAGTTTTAGAATTATAACTCCTTTGAAATTTAGGGACCGGACAAAAATGTGTTTAAGGTCTTGAAGTTCCTACCATTCTCTTGTAAGGACTTAAGAAGTTCTGCAGCTGCAGACCCAAACAAAGCCTGACTATCTAAAGGGGAGTCCATAAATTTAGCCTTGATGTCATCTGGCAGATGCTGAAGCCTTAACCAAGGGTATCTTCTCAACACAGGACTAGATCCAGTAGCTTTGGCAGATGTTTCAGCTGCATCACAGCTGCATTTAATGGAATGATGTGTCACTTGTGAAGAAGAAGCCAGAACAGAGGCAAGCTGTGACAATCTCTTAATCTGGAAGATCAGAAATAAACTGAGTGGCCTGAAAAAGGAGGGCTAAGGCATATTTGGTCATGTGTGTTTGATAATTTACAGCCCTGATAACAAGGGTGGAAAAAGTATAAACATTTTTGCCCAACCTTTCCATAATCTTACTCTCTATCAGAAGGCAATAAAGATGTGGATGACAAAAGCTTGGAAGGTTTATCAGCAGCCACTGAAACAGTTGCTGGATCTGCTGATAGACATATGAAAAAAAACTTGCAGTCTTCTGGCACCTTACAAAATCTGTCTGCTATCTTAGGAGCAGGAGTTTGAGAATATGGAAACTTAGATGCAGCAGAAAAAGCATACAAAAAGGTTGGTAATACAGGAGGCACTGGTGAAGGAGATGGGGAATCCATCTGTAGCAAATAATATCTTTTTTGCACCTCAGAAACCTGAGAGCAATTCCATTTAAAAAATTCTCTCATCCTGACAATAGTCTCACCAAAGGTGATATCCTCACCTGGAGAGTCTTTACCACTGGATTCTTCCTCTGGAGAAGCATATCCCAACGGAGAGAAAATCTGTGCTGAATAACTAATGATTCTTACCCTGAAGCATCCTTCTCCTCCTCCTCCTCTGAAGAATCCCCCATTCCAACCCTTTTCTGAGGAGAGGAAGAAAAGGAAAGATTAGGAAAAGATACATCTGAAGGCTGGCTGCTTAAGGGCCATAAAAGTATTGAAACCCCCCTGTGAACAAGCCTACCAATGAGCTGAGTGTTTCTGAGGAGAAAAATGAACATGCTCCGTTTTTTGTTTCTTTTTAATTGGGACATCAATTCTGTGGAAGGAAGAAGAACCCAGTGCTGGCCTACACTCTATAATGGTAGTAGGAACTTCATCTCTAACCAGGATCTGAGGTATACCTAAGGGGCCTTCAGAAACCACGAACCTAGGCTCCCCCTGTACATCTGACACAGACAGCTCCAACCCCCCCCCCAAGTATGTGCTCCTTGCAGGATCCTTTGCAGCCTTCACTGCGGTTCCTGTGGAAGAATATCCCCCACCATCCGAATGATTCTCTGGGGTGACATCGGCCTCAAGAGGAATGGCCGGAATAGGAGGAGTAGCAGAAACTTCAAACCTAGATTTCTTGGCCTTTTTCAAAGCAGGCTCACCTGAAGGCCCCAATGCTCCCTCCATAACATTGCATGCTAAATGCTTAGGCCATTGATTCTCTAAATATAAAGAGACTGAAGCAAGACAGCTGCGAGGGGTATAAGGGACAAAAGCTTTGCAAATGGGACAAGAGGTATGGTTGTGATTGGGGTTTAAAAAAAACGGACACAAATCGTTGGAATCTTTATGTGGAATTTGACTTCCACACTGACACTTGCTTTTCCAAGATGATATATAACCTCAAAATAAAACAGCAGCCAAAGAAAGGAAAAAAGAAAAAACCCAAAGGGGCACTTTTCCATCTGGAATCTGCGACAACTCACTAGCATACAAACAACTGAAGACGGTGTTCGGACTGGTGGTAGAAAAGTTCTGAGGATGGTGCATGTCGATGTCACTTTTATGGCTGACATTGCTTTATGACCCACATGCAACGTTGCATGTACCTTACAGTAGCTACAGACTTTTCTATATTGGCCGGACGTTCAGGACAGCCTGCGGCAGACTCCCTCATGTTAGGAATACTCCATCATATGAACAGAAGGACATTGGTAACTACTTTTTGTTTTTTTTTTGTTATTTTATTTTGCACTTTTATTTATTATTTATTACTTGACATTTGTTTACCGGAAAAGTCCAAATGGGCCAAAAAGAGTCAATTTTCAGCAGAGGCCCAAAGAGAAAAACTGCACGATCACAATCTTTCAAAAATCAATTACAGATATTGTAAATCACAAAGTATCATGTAAAGTACAGTTGTGTACACTTACCATAAATGCAGATGTTTGAGTGTATTCACTGTTGCAGTCATTACATTTGGGTTATCCTGCTGGCAGGTTGCCCTCACTCAGCCTGATTTCCAAAGTCTTGGGTCCTGCGTCGGACGCTGTCACCTCTTCCCCGACGTCAGGTCGTCAGGGGTATAAAAGATGCAGCCGACGCCATTTTATTCAGTTTTTCTTGCCCCAGATGTCAGGTGCCCCCAAAAGGGTAGGCTAAAATTATGTAAATAAAACATACATGCACCAAAATAAGCTTTACCTTCATCTATAAGCAAATACACCACCTAGGTTGTATAGATTAGAGAAGTAAAGATAATTTCCATCAAAAATAAGGGGGATGGCGAGTGGGTAACCTGGACTGCAACAGTGAATACACTTGAACATCTACATTTATGGTAAGTATACACAACTGTATTATGTTCTTCGTGTTTCACTGTTGCAGTCATTACATTTGGGTTGAGTCCCAAAGCTATGGTTGGGGGGCTGGAGCTAAACAGCATTAGGAGTGGCTATGAGGCCCTGCAGAACTGCAGTGGCAAAGCCTGCCCTGGATTTAGAGTAAAGAGGCAGATTGTAATGTTTTGTAAAGGTATGCACTGAACTCCAAGTAGCAGCCTCTAAAATGTCTTTGGCTGGTATTCCCCTGAGAAAGGCTGCAGAAGTGGCTGAAGTTCTGGTTGAATGTGGCCTAATGCCCTTAGGCACTGGCTTGCCATGCTGTGAGTAGCAGAAATGAATGCAGTGATCTATCCACTTTGAAATAGTCTGCTTGGAGACTGCCCTTCCTTGTGATGCTATGGCATATGCCACTAGTAATTGTTCTGTCTTTCTGAAAACTTTAGTTTTGTCCAAGTAGAATCCAAGCTGTCTGTGTACGTCCAAAGAATGCAGAATTTTCTCCCCCTTGTTCTGTGGATTTGGATAAAAAGTTGGCAAATGAATTGTTTGGTTAAGGGCTACACTGGATACCACCTTAGGCATAAATGTAGGGTTTGGTCTGAGAGAGACCCTGTCTGGATAAAAAATGATAAAAGGTTTCACAGCTATGAGAGCCTGTAGCTCTGAAACTCATCTTGCAGAAGTTATTGTTAGGAGCAGAGCTGTTTTCCAAGATAAGAACTTTATATCCGCAGTAGCAGCTGGCTCAAAAGGAGGTAAAGTGAGTTTTTCCAAGGCATAATTGAGGTCCCATGCAGGTACTGGAATTCTCCTTGGAGGCCTTAAGTTTTTTGCTCCTCTGAGGTACTGTCTTAATAAAGGATGAGAAAAGAGTGGTGGCTCTGTATTGTAATGAGCTTAAATGGCAGAGGCATGGATTTTAATTGATGAAAAAGATAGGCCTTTGTCCAGCATCTCAGTTAAGTATTGCAAAATCTGAGGAATATTTGGGACAGCTGTATCAGTTCCTTGACCTTGGTTCCAAGCGCAAAATCTCTTCCATTTCCCAGCATAGGATTTTCTAGTACTAGGCCTTCTGGCTTCTAAAATGACATCCATCACAGCTTTACTGAGAGGTGTGGTTTGTATGGCTACATTATCCGCCATGCTGCCAGGTTTAGGGTCCTGAGTTGGCTGTGCAGAATCTGATTGTTTTGCTGGGGTAGTAGATGAGGTATTTGAGGTAAGGTCCAGGCTGGGCATTGGGACAAGTTCCTTAAGATCAGATACCAATACTGGCATGGCCAGTCTGGGGCAATCAGAATCATTTTTGGTTTCTCCTGCCTGACCTTTAGGAGCACCTTGGGAAGGAGAGGCAGTGGAGGAAAGGCATATAGGTTTGTCCAGTTGAAAGATAAGGCGTCCACTTTCCAAGCTTGTCTGTGATAAGTCCTTGCGCAGAATCTTTTTAGTTGATTGTTTTGAGGGGAGGCAAATAGATCTATGTCCGGGTGTCCCCATTTCTTTGTTATCATGCTGAAGACTTGTTGATCCAGGTGCCACGCGTGGGGATCCATGAGGTTTCTGCTTAGTTCGTCTGCCAGAGTATTTTCCTTTCCTGGCAGGAATTGTGCCTGCAGATGAACTTGGTAAGTCAATGCTGTGTCCCATAAAGCCATGGCTTGTCTGCACATGGGGATGAGAATGAGTGCCCCCCTGCTTTTTATGTACCACATGACCGTGGTGTTGTCTGTCTTTATCAGTAGTTGTCCCGGATGAAGTAGGTCCTTGAAGGCTGTCAGGGCATTTTGAACAGCTAGCATCTCTTTTTGACTGATATGTAGATGCTTTTGGTTTGTGGACCAGGTGCCCTGAATGCCTCTTCCTGCCATGTGTGCCCCCCAGGCATAATCTGAAGCATCCGTCATTAGGCTCTGCCTGGCTGGGGGTAGTGAGAATGGCTGTTCCTTGTTTTGGTGACAAGCCTTTGTCCACCATCGAAACTCCTGTTGCAGGCAGGGAATTAGAGTAATCATTGTTTCCAGACTGTGGCAATGTTGTGTTCAGACACTTTTTAGGTACCATTGAATTTTCCTCATATGCAGTCTTGCATATGGAATTAGTAAGATGCAGGATGCCATGAAGCCCAAAGCCTGCAGAATTTTTCTTGCAGATAACTGGGCCTTTGTTGCCATTTCCTTGAAATAGGTAGTCAGTTGTCTTTGTTTGTCTGGAGTAAGATAAGCCATCTGGGCAGTTGTGATTAAGCTTGCACCCAGGAATATTATCTCGAGAGGGTACTAGTTTTGATTTCTTTTTGTTGACTGTGTACCCTAGGAATGTTAAAAGCCTTATCACAAATGTCAGATGCTATAGTAGAATGTCCTTGTTCTCTGCTTGTATGAGGCATTCATCCAAGTAAGGATATATTTGTATTCCTCTTTGTCTGCAGTAAGCAATTACTGGTGCCAGGCACTTTGTGAAGACCCTGGGTGCAGTAGATAAGCGAAAGGGCAGTGCAGAGAATTGGTAATGCTTTGAGCCAGCCTTGAATCTGAGGTATCTTCTGCATGATTGTCTGATTGGAACATGCAGGTATGCCTCTTTTAGGTCTAAAGTCACAAGCCAAGCCTTGCTGCCCAGCATGGGCAGAAACTGCTGTAAGGTCAACATCTTGAATTTTGGCATATCCAGGAAAGTATTTAGAATATATAGGTCCAGTATTGGTCTCCATGCTTTGTCCTTTCTGGGTACCAAGAACAGTCTTGAGTAAAAACCTTGTCCCTGCTCTTGCTGTGGCACTTGCTGAATAGCCCTCATGTCCATGACAGCTGCGACTTGTTTTTGAGCCTCTGCCCATTGATTTTTTGGCAGGTCTGGCCAACTGTTTGCCCTTGGCAGGGTATAGAAATGAAACTTGTAGCCTTGTGACACTATGTCTAGAACCCATTTATCCTGGGTTATAATGTGCGAATTTTGAGAAAAAAGTGCTAGTTTTCCCCCTAAGGGTGCTGCCAGAGGATAAGTGCTTGGTGCAGGCAGGGGGAAGTCATTGGGACTGTTTCCTGTATGATTGTGCTTTGTCTTCTCCAACTTTGGAGGTAGAAGCACTCCACTGCTTAGACCTGTAGGATCCTTGCGGCTGTGATCTGCCTCTAGGGTGTCTGGATCTGCCCCTTTGAGGTCTGTCTGAGACTGGAAAGGACCAATTCTTTGTAGGCCAGTGTCTGCTAAATCTAGGTGGCTGTACCTGTAAGAAATCCTTGACCATTTGCACAGATTTAGCTTTGTCCTCCATTTTCATAGGTTCATAGGTAGGTACTAGGCTATTGGCCCTAGGGCCCATACAAGCCTAGCCAAAATATGTACCCTGGCTTTCGCCACCCAAGAAAATTATTTTCCTGTGCCCCTGTCGAGCAGAGCCACAGAAGTGATCCCTAGGGTGAATTTCCCATTTCCCATTCAATCATCAAGATTTTTCTTGAAGAGTGCTAATGAGGAGCTCTGTTTGACATAGATAGGTAGTCTGTTCCAGAGTATGGGAAGTCTCTGGGACAGGAATCTATCCCTCCAGCATGTTCTGTTTATTGTGTTGACAAGGTTTAGGTCCCTAGAGTGTGTAGCTTGGAGGGATTGGGATTTCTTTAAGTGGAGCATGTCCAACAGCTCTGGGTTTGACATAGCTTTGTATGTTAGGCAGAGATCGCCCCTGAGTAGGCGATATGCGATGGAGTAAAGCTGTAGTTTTTTGAGACAGTTTGCATAGGGCATCTGTTTGAGGCCAGTAATCCTCTTTGTGAGGTATTTCTGTGGTCTTTCCAGTTGTTGTAGATGTCTTGTGAGGTACATACCAAAAGGGGCATTGTACTCTATAATGGGTCTAATGAGTGATGATTAGAGGGGAACAATGACCTCTTTTTTTCTGGATGAAAATCCTTTTGGGATGAGATGAGCCACGTAGAAGGATTTCCTGACCACTGTGGCAATGTGATTATCAAAGGAGAGACTACTGTCCACCTGTGTCCCAAGGTCTCATCACATTTTCGGCATTAAGTAGACTACCAGCTATGTGGTAGTTCATGGGTACACAGTTTTTACCAAAGGGGATGACAATACACTTTTTGGCATTGAGCTTCAGGCCATGGCTTTGACACCAGGTATCTGTTTCAGTGAGGCCCTTTTGTAGTTTGTCCACATCGTTAGGAGCTTCGATTATGACTCCTAGTTTGCAGTCATCTGCAAACTTTGTTAGCCAAAGACCTTCTGTGTTGGCCTGCACTTCAGAGAAGTAGATACCAAACAGGAGAGGACGCAGGACTGAACCCTGTGGTACACCACTTGCACTGGTCTGATGCCAGATTTGGAATCCGCTACTTTCACAGTGTGGGTTCTGTCCATGAGCCAGTTGGCAACCCATCTTGTGACTTAGGGATTTGTACCTAGTTTAGTGAGCTTATCTGTAATTCCAGAGTGGGGGATGGTGTTGAAAGCCTTGGCGAGATCTAGATAAGCTGTGTGAACCATTTTACTCTCATCTATGGCTTTGGTGACTGCTTCAAAGAAGTCAGTCAGGTTTAGGAGACATGATCTGCCTTTTACAAATCCAAACTGGGTAGGGTCCAGAGTTTGGAGATTACCAATGTCTTTGTTTATGAGTTCCACGATGATACATTCCATGGCCTTGCAGACCAGGATCGTCAGGCTAATGGGGCGGTAGTTCCTGGGGTCCATAGTGGCTCCCCCTTTGTAGAGTGGGATAACCGTCGCGGTGCGCCATTCAGTGGGTACAAAGCCTGAGATGAGGCTATGATTGAACATGGTACTTAGGTAGGGTGCCAGTTCATTCTGTAACTCGTGAAGAACGCAGCCTGGGATATTGTCAGGTCCCATGGATGCTGTGTTCTTGGCTTTGGAGAGTGTGTTTTTTACCTGCGCAGCCGTGATTATAGGAACTTTGCATTCTTCTGGTATAGAGATGGGCCCTCTAGGGGGTGAGAGGGGGGTAAAGTTAGCACTGAACCTATCTGCTAGGATGTTGGCAATATCAGTTGGTTCTGTATATTTAGTGCCATTGTGCTGTAACTCAGAGCAGATCTGAGTGTTCCCATTTAGATTCTTGACATAGCTATAGAATGCTTTGTGATTGTCTTTAGAGTCAGTGGCAATTTTGTTTTCGTAACTAGCTTTGGAGGATTTTATGAGGGATCTCAGCTTCTTACTGAGGTTGATCAGGGAGTTCCTCCAGTCATGGGATTTTACTCTTTTTTGCAACAGTTTCTTTCTTCTGTTGTAGAGTTTGTTTATGGCAGAGGACCACCAGATTGGCTTCCTTTTTTTGGAGGATAACATCTTGGTTCTATTAGGGATAGCATGATCCATGCACTCATGTAAGTGCTTATAAAGTGTATTTGTGTAGGATTTGGCAGTCATACCTCTATTGCCCGTCTGCATGGGTGTCATGAAGTTTCCCACTTCTGTCTTAAGAAATGTGAAGTTGGCTTTGGAGAAGTTTTTTACGATGGTTTCCCTAATTGGGGCTGGGGGTGGGATGTGGATGTCTAGGCTGATTAGTTTGTGGTCAGATCTGACCAACGAGGAATTGACCTCTGGTATGGAACACCGGTTTCCCATGTTGGTAATGACTAGGTCTAGGATATTGCTGTCCCTGGTGGGGGTGTGAATAAGTTGATCCAAGGCGTTGGAATTTATGAATTCTAGAAAACGTTGAGCAAAAGAGTTGGCACATGAGTAGTTTTCCCAGTTAATGGTGGGGTAGTTGAAATCGCCCATTATTAGGGTGTTGGGTTGTACCCTAATACTTTCCAGTGTATCAAGAAATGAGGAGTGTGAATCCTGGGGCATGGTGGGGGGTCTGTAGCAAGCTACAATTTGGATTGTGGTCTTGCCCAGAGTTAGTTGCACTTGGATAATCTCGGATGCATTATGCTGTGCAACTAGCCTGGAGGTGTGGCTATCCTTAATGAATATGGACACGCCTCCGCCCTTAGTGCTTCTTTCTGGGTTAGGTGGCCGAAAGGTGTGGTATGAATTGAAGCCTGGTAATGCAGGGGTGCTCTCTGGAGCTTTGAACCAAGTCGCTGTCACTGCACAGATGTCAATGTTCTCCATTTTAAGGAGTGCCTGGAGTGAGTGCATTTTGAGGTTTAGACTTCTAGCATTGAGTAGCATTACCCTCAGATTTTGCTTGCTTGTACCTGTTATGCTGGTGAATTTGTCATTTGAACCTTGCCTAAAAAAGACACTATAGGGGTGGCAAGAGCCTTAGCCAGTATCCAGAATCCTAAGGGCGACAGGTGCAGGCCATCTCTGGCAAAGCATCGTGGACTGTTGATCATGTCGTCCCAGGTAGACAAATACTGGATCCCCTTAGAATGACACCAGAAGCTTAGCCAATTGTTGAAGTCAATCATTTTGTCCTTGTACTGTGGTATCATTCTGGGTGATGGCAGGATGCTACTCAGGGTTAGGGTCATACCTGCCTGGGATACAAGATCGGAGAGCTCCTCCATGTCTCTTTTCATGTAGTCTAGGGAGGTACGTCTCAAGTCATTCACACCAACATGGACAATGACATATTTGTACTTATTGTGGAGTGACCTGAGTGCATGCGTTATGTGGCAGATCCTGGCACCTGACAGGTAGCTGACAGTAACTTTCTCCTTGTTTAGTCTAGTGAGTGGAACATCAGTGTGCCTGACTATAGAGTCACCTATGACTAGAGTGTTGGGTACGTTGTTATGCCTTATGGGCTGTGGTTGAGTGGCACACTGCGTTTGTGGGCTATGTGTCATTTGGGTTGTGTTGGGGGGTGGAGTTTGCTTGCGTTTATACTTTGGATGTCCCTGATGCTTGGGCAGGTTTTTATTGAGAGCCTCCGTGAATGTAGGTGTGTGTTTTGTGTTTCTATGTGCGTGTTTTGGTGGTGTAGGTTTTGAGGGACTATGTGATGAGTGTGGTGTGGTGCAAGTGTTTACTTTCTCCTCTTGACTGTCAAGTCCAGTCTTGGGTGAAGAGAGCTTTGCTTCCAGTTTGGCTATAGAAGTGCATCTCTCACAAGTTGTAGTGTTGGGTGGTAGGAGGAGAGGGTTGTCTGTGTACATGAGGCAATTGCTGCATTGCCCCAAGATGCCCAGATTCATCAGGTAGACAGGAGAAATCACTGGGAGCTGACCCTTAGACATGCCTGGATAAGTGCTTATTTATTAAGTACTAAAACCTGCTTTCCACTAGACAAGTGAGGAAAGTTGAGTGCTGTAGTACTTTGCAGCTTATGTAGTGCTTACAATGAGTTCTGAACAAGTGCTGAGTTCAAAGAAACAGATTTGAGTGCTGAAACTAGAAAACTGGCTAGTTATAAGAAACAAAACTAAGCTAGAAGGCTTCCCTCCAACAAAGAAGGGCTTGGGGGCTCAGAAGCCTACAAACCAGTCTAGACCACTTAACAGGAAAGGCAGGAAACAAGCTTAATTTTTTTTTCTGTTTCCCAGATGCTCTCTTTGTACACAGTAGGAGTGCCTGAAATCAGAATATGATCTCACTGCACTCAGTTGAGTGAGCAAATGAGATGGGCCCAGAAGGAGTATCCAAACACAAATTTACAAGAGGGGCGGGCAGTTTCAAAGCCACTAAGATTAACACCAAAACAGAAACAAGGAGGGTGTGTGGGAAAACTAACTGAAGAACAGAGTCAAAACTTCCAGTTCAGTTAATAATCATGCAACACAGTTAACTCAATTTAAATACTGTATTATTTGAAAAAAAAGTGCAGATAAAGGTACTTAAATTCTCTTATACGTCTAGTTGAATACACCTCTTCTGCCTTAACACCAAACAAGGTATCATGTTGTAAAGGAGCATCTAATAATTTTGCTTTAACATGGTCAGACAGATTTTGTTCCTTTAACCAAGCATGCCTCCTAATGACAGAACCCATAACAGCGGCCCTGCAGGAGGCCTCCAGAGAATCAAACCCACATTGCAAAGTATGCTTTCCTACTTGTTTAGCTCCATGCAATAAATCCTGCATTTCTTTGTTTTCTGCACATTCGAATTTGCCATCATTTTCTGTTTAAGCAGTGTCATGATATATTGCTGATATTTGAGCATATGAAACTGGCAATTTAAGGCCCTTATAGCCAAAGTAGCAGAAGTTTGAATCTTTTTTCCCCATCTATCCAGTGCCCTAGAATCCCTGTCAGAGGGGGTAGGGCTTTTTGCAGTAGAAGCTTTGACCCCTTTTGGACCCTGAGAAATAGTTTCTGGGTCTGCAGCAGGGTTTCTGAAAAGGAATTTATGAGAGTCAGGGGACCCTGTAGTATCTGTCCGGCTTAACAGGAGCTGGAGGTAAAGAGTCAGGGGTCAGACTAGACTCCGAGAACACATCATCTACAATGTCCAACACAGGCGGAATAGCTAGAGGCCTGTGTTGAGGTAGTAAAAGGAAGTCTCTGAGCCTTTTCTTAGATTCTGAAAAATCTTGGCTCTCCCAGTGGAAGTGATCCCTCATGGTATGCAAGGTTTCCCCAAAAGAGTAGTCCTCAGGAGGAGAAGCTGAAGGAACTGATTCTTCAGCATCAGAATCCTCATAGGGGGAAGAGAATATTCCTGATCACAAGATGAATCAGAAGAAATGGAAACCTGATCTGAAGATTCATAGTCTGTCTCTTGCCTAGGCCTCTTATCAGGAGGGGGATGGGAACCCCTGATCAAGGTAATTAAGTCTTCGGCCATTTTGAGCATCTGTTTTTTGGGCATGGAGGCCTGTCCTTGTGGCTGGTGAACTTGTTTATTTGCCTTTAAAGGTGTTTAAGTCTTTGTCTTTGAAGTCGGTTTAATATATAATTGTTTAGGTCTGAATACATCCTCAGAAGTCGATGCCTGCTCAGCAGCTATGGACCCATCTGAGGGCATAATCTCCGAGGCTCCAATACCTTGAGTTTCCACGTGGGAGTCGGTAGTGGCCTGCGACTCTAAAGTAGCAGGTGTCAGGGGCTGCGAAAGTGCCTCACTGAGAACCGGCGAACCGGCGACTTGCTTAGGAGAAGCTTCGTCGTCGGATTTGGACCTCGGTTGCCTGTCTTTTTCTTTTTCTTTGCGTTTTTTGTAAACTTCGGTAGTCGGATGGCTGTTCGACGACATTGTAAAATTAAATCTTCTCCCAAAATAGCTTAATGCAAAATCGTACCAACGCTTAATAGTGCGTTGGTTAAATCTAGCTCAAAACTGACAACTAGCAACGTCGTGGTCAGGGCCTAGGCAAGGAATACAGTAAGAATGAAAGTCCTTATGAGGTATTTGCTTCCCACAAGAAATACAATTATCAACTTTTTCTGACATTGGTCTGGAGCAAGAAAAAAGTTTCCCCAATGGGGTACTTAGCTTTTAATGAAGACTTCGGATCTGAAACTCGAACACGAAAATCTCAGGAGTCGGCCAACCGGCACTTGCAAACTGCTTCTGCTTCGGGCACCGCGCTGCAAGAAAGACTGAATAAAATGGCATCGGCTGCATCTTTTACACCCCTGACGACCTGACGTCAGGGAAGAGGTGACAGCAACCGACGCAGGGCCCAAGACTTTGGAATTCAGGCCGACTGAGGGCAACCTGCCAGCAGGATAACCCAAATGTAATGACTGCAACAGTGAAACACGAAGAACATCTCTACAAAACATAGAAGTCAAAAAACGTTGTAATGAGAAACACATAGAACATATATTTCATAGTAGAGTGCAATAACAATCAACAACATGAGCTGGAGAAAATATGTGAGGAAAAACTCAGTAGTCACACTGTTTGTTACACAGATTAGTATGCAATAAATGAGACCGGAGACAATTCTAATAAGATATTTAAAAGAAATATTACAGATTACATGACTAGAGACAGTATGGGGAAACTGACTGATGTCTTGGTATGAGAGAGGGTGCTCCCATTAGGGTTATAGGAGGAAGTAAGGATAGAGAGAAAAGGAGATTATAAGACGAGTGCGGGGTATGGTGTCTTCAGGTAGCTTAGGTGAGTAGGGGGTAAACAGAAAGAGAAATGTGTAGAGGAATGGCCTGAAGAGGTAAAGTGGATATGGTAAGGTAGTAGAAAAAAACAAAAGAAAGGAGAGGAACAGGAGGTTGGAGACGGTTGTGAGGTGTGACTTAGGTTGAAGGCGGGTGAGTGAAGTATAGTGAGTAAGTTCAGCCAGGACTGGTGCATGAGCAGGCTCCTGGTTTTGTAAAGTATTCTTTTAGGGAGGTGGGTAGGTTAAAAATAGTTCTGGTGGTTAGAGGTAGGGAGTTACATTTTTTTGCTATTGAGTGCCAGTATAGGCTTTGTCCAGGGGATTTATTTGGTTTATTTATGGTGAGAAGTTGTTTGCCTTCTGATCTTAGAATTCCAGTTTATTATGTTTATTTATGTTGATTTACCAGTGAAAGACATTTTTAATAACTAGAAAGAGCCTTCAGTCTAGACTGTGCCACTAGTTTATACTTTGCAGCAGTGTGCCCAAGATTCTTTCATGCGTTTTCCAGAGCATTATTAAATACATCATCATCAGCCCGCTTTTTTCCCAATTTTTTCTACATGGAGTTCGGTATCGTGTTAACGGTCTCCAACTCTCTCAATTCAGTAGGTCTATATTATATGCTCGAACAGATTTTTCTTTGAACATATAATCATCGACACCTAAATTTAGTATGAATGCTCTAAAAAGCGAATGGCCACGTCTGCAAATTTTTTTCCTTGGGGAAAAAATTCATGAGACCATACACAAAAAACAGAAACTTCAAAAACCCTAAACGGGGGGGGGAGGCTTTGCCATCCACACACCCCTCATAACTAAATATACCATCTCTGAGATCACTTTACATTGGGGAAAAGAGCAATTCCCAATAACGGCCAACTGAATTTTTTCCAGAGGAAAAAAATTTGCGGATGTGGCCATTCTCGCTTTAGAACGTTCGCTCTTTACATTTCGATCATTATATGTTCGAAGAAAAGTCTCTTCGAGCATATAATATAGACCCAATTCAGTGCTACACCCCTGCCTTCTTCAACACTTATGCCTGACTGTCACAGATCTTCTTTCACACAATCACACAAGTACTATTAAATACAATTAAATTAAAATTATTTAAAATTATTAAACAGTAATATTATTATTATTTAAACATTATGAAATGCAATATCAACTTCTCATATATGTTTTTGATCTGTGTCCCATGTCTGATAATTAATTCAGTTTAAACAGGATAGGTATCAGGTCCATTTGTGAACCAATCTGCTAGAAAAGAAAGATTTTCCAAATGTTTCAAACTCCAGGGTTGACACATGTTGGGGGGGCTATTTCTTTCTCCATGATATGACAACCGTAAAAATTAATCATACTTCAGGAAGTTAAAGCTTCCCTCCAAGGGAGGTGTGGTTGGGAAAGCTTCCATTACATAAAAGAAAAATGAGTGTTATTCAAATACAGTTATCATATATATATATAAATATGGATCTAGGACGTTTGTTCGAAAGATCAAACATCCGAATACAAAACCACTGAACACTTTAACGAAAGCGCTGCTTTCGTTAAAGTGTGTTAATAAAAAAAAAGAAAAAACACTACATTAACGTTTCTGCTGTGCCCCCCCCCCCCAACTTTAATATTCTCCCTCCAAGACGGCACTACAGTGGGGAAAAGGGAATTTTCCCTTATCCGCACCGTAGTATGGCCTCGGCAACAGGCATACTTACGCGAAAGTGCTCCTTCGGTGAAAAGCACTTTCGTATAAGTATGCTTGCCCTTAATGGATTCGGACGTTTGATTTTTCGATCAAACGTCCTAGGTCCATATATGTATATAATATATATATATATATATATATATATATATATATATATATATATATACTGTGTGCAACAATGCTGTAAGAAAGAGACAGCACCATCTTTCATTTTGAACATTTCAAGTAACTATTTCAGTAGGTTCTCTCCTAATGTGTCTAGTTTCAGGCAGTGTTTTGATATACCAAACGAAACTCATGGACACACACAGCTGCTGGTAGTAAAGTCAATAAATACTAGTATGAGTAACTAATAACAAAGTTAAATAGTAGTGAGCGCTTTCACGGTACACTTAACCGCTTCTTCAGACTATATATAGAAAACATAACAGCATATTTAAATACTAAAGTCTTACCAATCACAAAGCAGTAATCATGCATACATTTAATTTTTAAAGACATATAGTTACATATAATAAAATCTAAATCACAATAAAAATATATAAAATATGTAAAAAGGAGAGATACTTTGTCATTACTTTAGTGTTTAAGTGCACGAGCCTTAAAAAATGTTTGAGGGAAACTTTACTATTTAACCCAGGCTGCTTATCTGCTTTAAATAACAGTATCCACTTCTGTTCATTAGCCTCTGTAACATTTTTCAGGTCCCCTCCCCTAATGTTGTCACATATAATTTCTAAAACAAAAAATTTAAAAAATATGCTCCTTCCTTGTCTCCATGACATGATGTGCTACTGCATTCTCTGCCTTCTTATTCTTAATATCTCTGAGGTGCTCTAATATCCTTTCTTTTAGAGTACGGTTAGTTTTACCTATGTAGAACCTATGACATATGATACAGAAACTAAAATAGATCAGGTTTCTGGTTCTACAGTCTGCATAGAAATTGAAATCAATACAAATATCTAGCTGACGATTTACAAACTGTGCGCCACTAAAAATGTGTCTACATGCTGAACACCCCCTACATGGGTAAGTTCCCGGGTCTATATTATTACACTTTTATTTATTATTTATTACTTGACATTTGTTTACCGGAAAAGTCCAAATGGGCCAAAAAGAGTCAATTTTTAGCAGAGGCCCAAAGAGAAAAACTGCACGATCACAATCTTTAAAAAATCAATTACAGATATTTTAAATCACAAAGTATCACGTAAAGTACAGTTGTGTACACTTACCATAAATGTAGATGTTCGAGTGTATTCACTGTTGCAGTCATTACATTTGGGTTATCCTGCTGGCAGGTTGCCCTCACTCAGCCTGATTTCCAAAGTCTTGGGTCCTGCGTCGGACGCTGTCACCTCTTCCCCAACATCAGGTCGTCAGGGGTATAAAAGATGCAGCCGACGCCATTTTATTCAATTTTTCTAGCCCCAGATGTCAGGTGCCCCCAAAAGGGTAGGCTAAAATTATGTAAATAAAACATACATGCACCAAAATAAGCTTTACCTTCATCTATAAGCAAATACACCACCTAGGTTGTATAGATTAGAAAAGTAAAGATAATTTCCATCAAAAATAAGGGGGATGGCGAGTGGGCAACCTGGACTGCAACAGTGAATACACTCGAACATCTACATTTATGGTAAGTATACACAACTGTACTATGTTCTTCGTGTTTCACTATTGCAGTCATTACATTTGGGTTGAGTCCCAAAGCTATGGTTGGGGGGCTGGAGCTAAACAGCATTAGGAGTGGCTATGAGGCCCTGCAGAACTGCAGTGGCAAAGCCTGCCCTGGATTTAGAGTAAAGAGGCAGATTGTAATGTTTTGTAAAGGTATGCACTGAACTCCAAGCAGCAGCCTCTAAAATGTCTTTGGCTGGTACTCCCCTGAGAAAGGCTGCAGAAGTGGCTGCAGCTCTGGTTGAATGTGGCCTAATGCCCTTAGGCACTGGCTTGCCATGCTGTGAGTAGCAGAAATGAATGCAGTGATCTATCCACTTTGAAATAGTCTGCTTGGAGACTGCCTTTCCTTGTGATGCTGTGGCATATGCCACTAGTAATTGTTCTTTCTGAAAACTTTAGTTTTGTCCAAGTAGAATATAAGTTGTCTGTGTACGTCCAAAGAATGCAGAATTTTCTCCCCCTTGTTCTGTGGATTTGGATAAAAAATTGGCAAATGAACTGTTTGGTTAAGGGCTACACTGGATACCACCTTAGGCATAAATGTAGGGTTTGTTCTGAGAGAGACCCTGTCTGGATAAAAAATGATAAAAGGTTTCACAGCTATGAGAGCCTGTAGCTCTGAAACTCATCTTGCAGAAGTTATTGTTAGGAGCAGAGCTGTTTTCCAAGATAAGAACTTTATATCCGCAGTAGCAGCTGGCTCAAAAGGAGGTAAGGTGAGTTTTTCCAAGACATAATTGAGGTCCCATGCAGGTACTGGCATTCTCCTTGGAGGCCTTAAGTTTTTTGCTCCTCTGAGGTACTGTCTTAATAAAGGATGAGAAAAGAGTGGTGGCTCTGTATTGTAATGAGCTTAAATGGCAGAGGCATGGATTTTAATTGATGAAAAAGATAGGCCTTTGTCCAGCATCTCAGTTAAGTATTGCAAAATCTGAGGAATATTTGGGACAGCTGTATCAGTTCCTTGAGCTTGGTTCCAAGCGCAAAATCTCTTCCATTTCCCAGCATAGGATTTTCTAGTACTAGGCCTTCTGGCTTCTAAAATGACATCCATCACAGCTTTAATGAGAGGTGTGGTTTGTATGGCTACATTATCCGCCATGCTGCCAGGTTTAGGGTCCTGAGTTGGCTGTGCAGAATCTGATTGTTTTGCTGGGATAGTAGATGAGGTATTTGAGGTAAGGTCCAGGCTGGGCATTGGGACAAGTTCCTTAAGATCAGATACCAGTACTGGCATGGCCAGTCTGGGGCAATCAGAATCATTTTTGGTTTCTCCTGCCTGACCTTTAGGAGCACCTTGGGAAGGAGTGGCAGTGGAGGAAAGGCATATAGGTTTGTCCAGCTGAAAGATAAGGCGTCCACTTTCCAAGCTTGTCTGTGATAAGTCCTTGCGCAGAATCTTTTTAGTTGATTGTTTTGAGGGGAGGCAAATAGATCTATGTCCGGGTGTCCCCATTTCTTTGTTATCATGCTGAAGACTTGTTGATCCAGGTGCCACGCATGGGGATCCATGAGGTTTCTGCTTAGTTCGTCTGCCAGAGTATTTTCCTTTCCTGGCAGGAATTGTGCCTGCAGATGAACTTGGTAAGTCAATGCTGTGTCCCATAAAGCCATGGCTTGTCTGCACAGGGGATAAGAATGAGTGCCCCCCTGCTTGTTTATGTACCACATGACCGTGGTGTTGTCTGTCTTTATCAGTAGTTGTCCCGGATGAAGTAGGTCCTTGAAGGCTGTCAGGGCATTTTGAACAGCTAGCATCTCTTTTTGACTGATATGTAGATGCTTTTGGTTTGTGGACCAGGTGCCCTGAATGCTTCTTCCTGCCATGTGTGCCCCCCAGGCATAATCTGAAGCATCCGTCGTTAGGCTCTGCCTGGCTGGGGGTAGTGAGAATGGCTGTTCCTTGTTTTGGTGACGAGCCTTTGTCCACCATCGAAACTCCTGTTGCAGGCAAGGAATTAGAGTAATCATTGTTTCCAGACTGTGGCAATGTTGTGTCCAGACACTTTTTAGGTACCATTGAATTTTCCTCATATGCAGTCTTGCATATGGAATTAGTAAGATGCAGGATGCCATGAAGCCCAAAGCCTGCAGAATTTTTCTTGCAGATAACTGGGCCTTTGTTGCCATTTCCTTGAAATAGGTAGTCAGTAGTCTTTCTTTGTCTGGAGTAAGATAAGCCATCTGGGCAGTTGTGATTAAGCTTGCACCCAGGAATATTATCTCGAGAGGGTACTAGTTTTGATTTCTTTTTGTTGACTGTGTACCCTAGGCATGTTAAAAGCCTTATCACAAACATCAGATGCTGTAGTAGAATGTCCTTGTTCTCTTCTTGTATGAGGCATTCATCCAAGTAAGGAAACATTTGTATTCCTCTTTGTCTGCAGTAAGCAATTACTGGTGCCAGGCACTTTGTGAAGACCCTGGGTGCAGTAGATAAGCCAAAGGGCAGTGCAGAGAATTGGTAATGCTTTGAGCCAGCCTTGAATCTGAGGTATCTTCTGCATGATTGTCTGATTGGAACATGCAGGTATGCCTCTTTTAGGTCTAAAGTCACAAGCCAAGCCTTGCTGCCCAGCATGGGCAGAAACTGCTGTAAGGTCAACATCTTGAATTTTGGCATATCCAGGAAAGTGTTTAGAATATATAGGTCCAGTACTGGTCTCCATGCTTTGTCCTTTCTGGGTACCAAGAAAGTACAGTTTTGTACCTACCATAAATGTAGATGTCCGACAGGTATGCATCTGCAGTCCTGACATATGGGTTGTCCTGCCTCAGGCAGCCCTTCGGTCGGCCGGATTCCAAAGTCTGGGTCCAGCGTTGGCTGATGTCGCCGCTTTCTCCGACGTCAGAGCGCCTGGGATATAAAAGCATCAGCCGACGCCATCTTCCTCAGTTTTTCTTGCCCCAGATGCCAGGAGCCCTCTAAGGAAGGCTAAATTTGGAGAGATGAAAAAATTCCAAACATGCACAGCAATAAAAAACAAATACACCATAAAAGATAACCCCAGCTAGCTAAAATGAGGGATAGGTACCCAAAGAATACCACAGAGGGGTAGGAGGGAGGGAAAACCTGACTGCAGATGCATACCTATCGGACATCTACATTTATGGAAGGTACAAAACTGTACTATGTCCTTCAAGGATGCATCTGCAGTCCTGACATATGGGTAGAATACCATAGCCAAGCTGGGGGTGGTAGGACCTAAGAAAAGGATGGTGTAGCTAACATGCCCTGCAGGACTGCAGTAGCAAAGCCTGCTCTGGATCTGGAATATAAAGGCAAATTGTAATGCTTGGAAAATGTATGCACAGAGCTCCATGTAGCAGCTTCTAGAACGTCCTTTGTAGCCACACCTCTTAAGAAGGCTGTGGAGGTGGCTGTTGCTCTGGTGGAATGAGGCCTGATGTTAGCTGGCACAGCTTTTCCATGAAAAGAGTAACAGAATCGAATGTAATTTCCTATCCATTTTGAAATTGTCTGCTTGGAAATTGCTTTTCCTTGCACACCAGCAGCATATGCTACAAAGAGTTGGTCAGATTTTCTGTAAGTCTTAGTTCTGTCCAAGTAGTAGCGTAACTGTCTGTGAATGTCCAGGGTATGCAGAAGTTTCTCTCCTTTATTTTGTGGATTTGGAAAGAAGGTAGGCAGGTGAATAGCTTGGTTCAGTGAGACCCTGGATACCACCTGTGGCATGAATGAAGGATTGGTTCTCAAAGAGACTCTGTCCTGATGAAAATGAGAAATGGTTGTACTGCCATGAGGGCCTGTAACTCAGATACTCTTCTTGCTGAGGTTATGGCCAGAAGGAAGGCAGTCTTCCAAGACAGGAATTGTAGTTCTGAAGATGTTGCTGGTTCAAAGGGAGGTAGAGTTAATTTTTCCAACATGAAGTTAAGGTCCCATGTAGGCACTGGTGGTTTCCTTGGAGGGTTGATGTTTTTTATCCCTCTTAGAAACTGCTTTAGCAGAGGATGAGAAAATACAGGTGGATCAGTGTTGTACTCTGCTGAAATTGCTGAAGCATGAATTTTTATAGAAGAATACGAAAGGCCATTATGGAGCATTTCAGCCAAGTATTCAAGGATATGTGGAATGCTCATCACTGTCGGATCTTGACCCTTTGTGTTCCAGGTGAAATCTTTTCCATTTTGCTGAATATGCCTTTCTTGTGGAAGGCCGAGCTTCCATGATGATATCCTTTACCCTCTTGGATAGTTTATCCTGGCGAGGAGTCAGGGTATTTTCCAGGCTGTCAGTTGCAAGGTTTTTAGGCTGGAGTGCAGAGTTTTGTAATTGTGCTGTGTCAGAAAAAGTGGCCATTGTGGAAGAGGCCACGGTTTCGTGCGTGACATGCTCTTTAACAGTGGGTACCAGTGTTGTCTTGGCCAGTCCGGAGCTATCAGAATCACTTTTGGTTGCTCTGTCCTGATCTTCAGTAAGACCTTGGTCATTAACGGTAGAGGTGGGAATGCATATACTGTTAGAGTATTCCAGCTGAAGGAGAGAGCGTCCACTTTCCATGCTTGAGGATGGTATGTCCTTGTGCAGAATTTCTTCAGTTGATGGTTGTGGTGGGAGGCAAAAAGATCTATGTCCGGCCTTCCCCATGATTGTGCTATCTAAAGAAAAATGTCTGGGTGCAACATCCATTCGTGTGGATCCACGATGTTTCTGCTTAGGCTGTCCGCCAGTACATTGTCCTTTCCTGGTACGAACTGGGATTGCAGCTCTATATTGAGTTTTAGGGAAAGTTCCCAAAGATTCATTGCCAGCCTGCAAAGAGGGTAGGAATGGGTACCTCTTTGCTTGTTTATGTACTACATAACTGTGGTATTGTCTGTCCTTATTAGCAGGTGACCTTGATGTAGGAAATGTTCGAAGGCCTCGATTGCATGTATCACTGCCAGCATTTCCTTTTGGTTGATGTGCAGGCGCAATTCTTTTTGTGTCCATTGTCCTTGAATGCATCTGCCTCCATGTGCGCTCCCCATCCATGGTCTGAGGTGTCCGTTGTAATGGTTTGGCTGATATGTGGCTTGCTGAAAGGCAGACCCATGTTTGACTGGCTTGCTTGTGACCACCACAGAAATTCCTTTTGAAGGCATGGAAAGAGGGGGATCAAAGCTTCTAGGCTGTGACTGTGTTGAGACCATAGACTCCTTAGGTACCATTGTAGTTTCCTCATATGCAGCCTTGCTTGCGGAATCAGAAGAATGCAAGATGCCATGAAACCCAGGGCCTGCAGGAATTTCCTTGCAGTCAGCTGGGTTTGTGTTGTCAGATTTCTGAAATAATCCGGTAATTGTTCTTGTTTTATCTTCTGTGAGAAAAGCCATTTGGGTGTTTGTATCCAGTTTTGTACCCAGGAAAATTATTCGTTGGGATGGAACAAGTCTTGATTTCTGAATGTTGACTGTGTATCCCAAGCCCTGCAGTAGGCGGATGGCATAGTTCAAGTGTTTTACCAATGTTTGTTGGCTGTCCGCTTGTATAAGGCAGTCGTCCAGGTATGGATATATTTGAATCCCCTGAAGTCTGCAATGTGCAATTACTGATGCCAAGCTTTTCGTGAATACTCTGGGCGCAGTAGATAAGCCACAGGGCAATGCTGAGAATTGATAATGCTCTGAACCTGCAAGAAATCTGAGGTGTCTTCTGAAATTTGTCTGATAGGGACATGCAGGTATGCCTCCTTGAGGTCTAGAGTTACCAGCCAGGACCCCTTGCCCAGCATGGGAAGGAGTTGCTGTAAGGACAGCATTTTGAATTTGGGCACGATGAGATAAGTATTCAGTGTGGACAAGTCCAGAATAGGCCTCCATTGCTTTTCTTTTCTTGGAACAAGGAATAGTCTGGAGTAAAATCCTTGGCCTTGTTCTGTGAAAGGAACCTTTTCTATTGCTTTCATTTGTAGTAGGTTGGAAATTTGCTTGAAAGCCTCTGCCCTTTGATTTGGTGGCAGGTTTGGCATGCCTTGTCTTTTTGGTAATGTATGAAAATGGAATCTGTATCCTTTGTCTATTATTTGCAGTATCCATTTGTCCTTTGTAATACTGTGCCAATTTTCTGAGAATAAAGATAGCTTTCCGCCCAAAGGTGCTTCCAATTGAGCCCTGGTTGGCGTGGTCAAAGCCAAGTCATTGAGATTGTCCTTGTGCAGTAGTTGTCGGTCCTGCACTACCTCTCTGGTTAGGAGGCTGCCATTGACGTCCTCTGTAGGAGCCTCGAGCTTGCCCTCTACCTCTGGCACGCCTGTTTTTGCCTCTTTGAAATCTGTCTGTGTCTGGAAAGGACCAATTCTTAGAAGGCCAATTTCTGCTGAATCTTGGTGGTTGGACCTGGAGAAAATCTTTGACTGTTTGTACTGATTTAGCCTTTTCCTCAAATTTCTTTAAGACCTCTTGAGCCGTGGAACCAAATAACTTTTGTTTTTCCAGTGGTGCATCCAGAAGCTTTGCTTTAACAAGATCTGGCAGTGTTTGTTCCTTCAGCCAAGCATGTCTACATATGACTGCACCTGTCATTGCTGACCTACATGAAGCTTCCAATGCATCATAACCACACTGTAAGAAATGGTTGCTAACCTGCTGGGAGTTATGCACCAGATCCTGAAGCGCCTTGCGATCTAGGGGTTCACGCGAGGTTAGTTTTTTATGCAAATCATCTAACAGATACTCTTGATACTGTATCATATGGAATTGACAATTTAATGCTCTCATAGAAAGTGTGGAAGAAGTATACACTTTTTTACCCCATCTCTCTAAAGCCCTGGATTCCCTTTCAGAAGGAAGTGGATTCTTAGTAGTGGTGGCTGTAACCCCTTTAGGGCCCCGGGAAATAGTTTCTGGGTCAGCAGAGTGGCCCTTGTAAAGGAATAGATGCGAGTCCGGGACCCTGTAGTACCCGTCAGGTTTGACAGGAGCCGGAGGAAGGGAGTCAGGGGAAATACTAGACTCAGAGTACACATCTTCTATAACATTTAAAACAGGAGGAATAGCCAAAGGTCTATGCTGAGGTAAATGCAAAAAAGTCCTTAACCTCTTCCTGGAATCAGAGAATTCCTGGCCTTGCCATTTGAAATGCTCTCTCATGGAGTGAAGGGTCTCCCCAAAGGACAACTCTTCAGGGGGGGAGGCCGAGGGAATAGATCCCTCTGCATCAGAATCCTCGTACGCCGGAAAGGCCTCCTCCTGGTAGTCTGAATGGGCAGAGTCATCTGAGGCCTCATCAGAAGACTGGGGATCTGTTTGCTCAACCCTGGCCCTTTTGCCTGGAGGTGGTTGAGAGCCCCTGTCTGGATGTGGCTGAGAGCCCCTGATTAAGGAAATAAGGTCCTCAGCTAAACTTAAAATTTGTGAACCGGTAGTGGATCCCTGAGGAATAGCCTTGGGAGGGAGAGATTTTGGCTGTTTAGCAGCTTTAGCACGTGTAAAGGCCTTAATGGACATGGGTACAGGAGGCCTGGCTGCCCCACGTGCTGGAGTAGTTTAATCAACAGAAATGGTGTCGGATATTTCCTGAGCACCGGTTTCAGACGGAAATTCTATGACTGACCCTGTGGTGGCCTCCGGTACCGAAGTTACCGGCTGTGCGGTGTCGTCTGTCGGCAGAAGTAGAGATTCGGCTTCAGCAGAGACCGAAACACTCACGGTAGGCCTAGGCGTGGAGTCGGCCGAAACCGCGGACTGCATGTGTCGGTCCTTATCCTTCCGTTTTTAGGGTAAATGCGCTGTCGGAAGCTCCGACGGCGTGATACAACAGAAATTTTCCCCAAAATATTCCTCTGCAAACTCTGCCCGACGCCTAAGAGTGCGTTTATTGAAGAAAGCACAGGCTGTACAGGCCGAGACGTCGTGGTCTGGGCCTAGGCAGGGTAAGCAGTAAGAGTGGAAATCCTTATGAGGTATTTGTTTCCCACAAGTTAAACAATTATTAACTTTAACAGTTTGATCTGACATCGGCTGAGGCAAGAAAGAGTCCCCAACGGGGTACTTAGCTTTTTTGAAGACTTCGGTAGCTGAAATCACAGGAGCTGGCCAACTGGCACTTGCGAACTGCTTCTGGCACCCCGCGGCAAGAAAGACTGAGGAAGATGGCGTCGGCTGACGCTTTTATACCCCGGGCGCTCTGACGTCGGGGAAAAGGGCGACATCAGCCGACGCCGGACCCAGACTTTGGAATCCGGCCGACCGAAGGGCTGCCTGAAGCAGGACAACCCATATGTCAGGACTGCAGATGCATCCTTGAAGGACATCAGTCTTGAGTAAAAACCTTGTCCCTGCTCTTGCTGTGGCACTTGCTGAATAGCCCTCATGTCCATGAGAGCTGCGACTTGTTTTTGAGCCTCTGCCCATTGATTTTTTTGGCAGGTCTGGCCAACTGTTTGCCCTTGGCAGGGTATGGAAATGAAACTTGTAGCCTTATGACACTATGTCTAGAACCCATTTATCCTGGGTTATAATGTGCGAATTTTGAGAAAAAAGTGCTAGTTTTCCCCCTAAGGGTGCTGCCAGAGGATAAGTGCTTGGTGCAGGCAGGGGGAAGTCATTGGGACTGTTTCCTGTATGATTGTGTTTTGTCTTCTCCAACTTTGGAGGTAGAAGCACTCCATTGCTTAGACCTGTAGGATCCTTGCGGCTGTGATCTGCCTCTAGGGTGTCTGGATCTGCCCCTTTGAGGTCTGCCTGAGACTGGAAAGGACCAATTCTTTGTAGGCCAGTGTCTGCTAAATCTAGGTGGCTGTACCTGTAAGAAATCCTTGACCGTTTGCATAGATTTAGCTTTGTCCTCCATTTTCATAGGTTCATAGGTAAGTACTAGGCTATTGGCCCTAGGGCCCATACAAGCCTAGCCAAAAAATGTACCCTGGCTTTCGCCACCCAAGAAAATTATTTTCCTGTGCCCCTGTCAAGCAGAGCCACAGAAGTGATCCCTGGGGTGAATTTCCCATTTCCCATTCAATCATCAAGATTTTTCTTGAAGAGTGCTAATGAGGAGCTCTGTTTGACATAGATAGGTAGTCTGTTCCAGAGTATGGGAAGTCTCTGGGACAGGAATCTATCCCTCCAGCATGTTCTGTTTATTGTGTTGACAAGGTTTAGGTCCCTAGAGTGTGTAGCTTGGACGGATTGGGATTTCTTTAAGTGGAGCATGTCCAACAGCTCTGGGTTTGACATAGCTTTGTATGTTAGGCAGAGATCGCCCCTGAGTAGGCGATATGCGATGGAGTAAAGCTGTAATTTTTTGAGACAGTCTGCATAGGGCATCTGTTTGAGGCCAGTAATCCTCTTTGTGAGGTACTTCTGTGGTCTTTCCAGTTGTTGTAGATGTCTTGTGAGGTACATACCAAAAGGGGCGTTGTACTCTATAATGGGTCTAATGAGTGATGATTAGAGAGGAACAATGACCTCTTTTTTTCTGGATGAGAATCCTTTTGGGATGAGATGAGCCACGTAGAAGGATTTCCTGACCACTGTGGCGATGTGATTATCAAAGGAGAGACTACTGTCCACCTGTGTCCCAAGGTCTCATCACATTTTCGGCATTAAGTAGACTACCAGCTATGTGGTAGTTCATGGATACAGAGTTTTTACCAAAGGGGATGACAATACACTTTTTGGCATTGAGCTTCAGGCCATGGCTTTGACACCAGGTATCTGTTTCAGTGAGGCCCTTTTTTAGTTTGTCCACATCGTTAGGAGTTTCGATTATGACTCCTAGTTTGCAGTCATCTGCAAACTTTGTTAGCCAAAGACCTTCTGTGTTGGCCTGCACTTCAGAGAAGTAGATACCAAACAGGAGAGGACCCAGGACTGAACCCTGTGGTAGTGAGTTTGTGGGCTATGTGTCATTTGGGTTGTGTTGGGGGGTGGAGTTTGCTTGCGTTTATACTTTGGATGTCCCCGTTGCTTGGGCAGGTTTTTATTGAGAGCCTCCGCGAACGTAGGTGTGTGTTTTGTGTTTCTATGTGTGTGTTTTGGTGGTGTAGGTTTTGAGGGACTATGTGATGAGTGTGGTGTGGTGCAAGTGTTTACTTTCTCCTCTTGACTGTCTAGTCCAGTCTTGGGTGAAGAGAGCTTTGCTTCCAGTTTGGCTATAGAAGTGCATCTCTCACAAGTTGTAGTGTTGGGTGGTAGGAGGAGAGGGTTGTCTGTGTACATGAGGCAATTGCTGCATTGCCCCAAGATGCCCAGATTCATCAGGTAGACAGGAGAAATCACTGGGAGCTGACCCTTAGACATGCCTGGATAAGTGCTTATTTATTAAGTACTAAAAACTGCTTTCCACTAGACAAGTGAGGAAAGTTGAGTGCTGTAGTACTTTGCAGCTTATGTAGTGCTTACAATGAGTTCTGAACAAGTGCTGAGTTCAAAGAAACAGATTTGAGTGCTGAACCTAGAAAACTGGCTAGTTATAAGAAACAAAACTAAGCTAGAAGGCTTCCCTCCAACAAAGAAGGGCTTGGGGGCTCAGAAGCCTACAAACCAGTCTAGACCACTTAACAGGAAAGGCAGGAAACAAGCTTAAATTTTTTTTTTGTTCTCTTTCCCAGATGCTCTCTTTGTACACAGTAGGAGTGCCTGAAATCAGAATATGATCTCACTGCACTCAGTTGAGTGAGCAAATGAGATGGGCCCAGAAGGAGTATCCACACTCCAAATTTACAAGAGGGGCGGGCAGTTTCAAAGCCACTAAGATTAACACCAAAACAGAAACAAGGAGGGTGTGTGGGAAAACTAACTGAAGAACAGAGTCAAAACTTCCAGTTCAGTTAATAATCATGCAACACAGTTAACTCAATTTAAATACTGTATTATTTGGGAAAAAAGTGCAGATAAAGGTACTTAAATTCTCTTATACGTCTAGTTGAATACACCTCTTCTGCCTTAACACCAAACAAGGTATCATGTTGTAAAGGAGCATCTAATAATTTTGCTTTAACATGGTCAGACAGATTTTGTTCCTTTAACCAAGCATGCCTCCTAATGACAGAACCCATAACAGCGGCCCTGCAGGAGGCCTCCAGAGAATCAAACCCACATTGCAAAGTATGCTTTCCTACTTGTTTAGCTACATGCAATAAATCCTGCATTTCTTTGTTTTCTGCACATTCAAATTTGCCATCATTTTCTGTTTAAGCAGTGTCATGATATATTGCTGATATTTGAGCATATGAAACTGGCAATTTAAGGCCCTTATAGCCAAAGTAGCAGAAGTTTGAATCTTTTTTTCCCCATCTATCCAGTGCCCTAGAATCCTGTCAGAGGGGGTAGGGTTTTTTGCAGTAGAAGCTTTGACCCCTTTTGGACCCTGAGAAATAGTTTCTGGGTCTGCAGCAGGGTTTCTGAAAAGGAATTTATGAGAGTCAGGGGACCTTGTAGTATCTGTCCGGCTTAACAGGAGCTGGAGGTAAAGAGTCAGGGGTCAGACTAGACTCTGAGAACACATCATCTACAATGTCCAACACAGGCGGAATAGCTAGAGGCCTGTGTTGAGTTAATAAAAGGAAGTCTCTGAGCCTTTTCTTAGATTCTGAAAAATCTTGGCTCTCCCAGTGGAAGTGATCCCTCATGGTATGCAAGGTTTCCCCAAAAGAGTAGTCCTCAGGAGGAGAAGCTGAAGGAATTGATTCTTCAGCATCAGAATCCTCATAGGGGGAAGAGAATATTCCTGATCACAAGATGAATCAGAAGAAATGGAAACCTGATCTGAAGATTCATAGTCTGTCTCTTGCCTAGGCCTCTTATCAGGAGGGGGATGGGAACCCCTGATCAAGGTAATTAAGTCTTTGGCCATTTTGAGCATCTGTTTTTTGGGCATGGAGGCCTGTCCTTGTGGCTGGTGAACTTGTTTATTTGCCTTTAAAGGTGTTTAAGTCTTTGAAGTCGGTTTAATATATAATTGTTTAGGTCTGAATACATCCTCAGAAGTCGATGCCTGCTCAGCAGCTATGGACCCATCTGAGGGAATAATCTCCGAGGCTCCAATACCTTGAGTTTCCAAGTGGGAGTCGGTAGTGGCCTGCGACTCTAAAGTAGCGGGCGTCAGGGGCTGCGAAAGTGCCTCACTGAGAACCGGCGAACCGGTGACTTGCTTAGGAGAAGCTTCGTCGTCGGTTTTGGACCTCGGTTGCCTGTCTTTTTCTTTTTCTTTGCGTTTTTTGTGAACTTCGGTAGTCGGATGGCTGTCCGACGACATTGTAAAATTAAATCTTCTCCCAAAATAGCTTAATGCAAAATCTCAGGAGTCGGCCAACCGGCACTTGCAAACTGCTTCTGCTTCGGGCACCGCGCTGCAAAAAAGACTGAATAAAATGGTATCGGTTGCATCTTTTATACCCCTGACGACCTGACGTCAGGGAAGAGGCGACAGCTACCAACGCAGGGCCCAAGACTTTGGAATTCAGGCCGACTGAGGGCAACCTGCCAGCAGGATAACCCAAATGTAATGACTGCAACAGTGAAACACGAAGAACATCTCTACAAAACATAGAAGTCAAAAAATGTTGTAATGAGAAACACATAGAACATATATTTCATAGTAGAGTGCAATAACAATCAACAACATGAGCTGGAGAAAATATGTGAGGAAAAACTCACTAGTCACACTGTTTGTTACACAGATTAGTATGCAATAAATGAGACCGGAGACAATTCTAATAAGATATTTAAAAGAAATATTACAGATTACATGATTAGAGACAGTAATGGGAAACTGACTGATGTCTTAGTATGAGAGAGGGTGCTACCATTAGGGTTATAGGAGGAAGTAAGGATAGAGAGAAAAGGAGATTATAAGACGAGTGCGGGGTATGGTGTCTTCAGGTAGCTTAGGTGAGTAGGGGGTAAACAGAAAGAGAAATGTGTATAGGAAAGGCCTGAAGAGGTAAAGTGGATATGGTAAGGTAGTGGAAAAAAAAACAAAAGAAAGGAGAGGAACAGGAGGTTGGAGACGGTTGTGAGGTGTGACTTAGGTTGAAGGCGGGTGAGTGAAGTATAGTGAGTAAGTTCAGCCAGGACTGGTGCATGAGCAGGCTCCTGGTTTTGTAAAGTATTCTTTTAGGGAGGTGGGTAGGTTAGAAATAGTTCTGGTGGTTAGAGGTAGGGAGTTACATTTTTTTGCTATTGAGTGCCAGTATAGGCTTTGTCCAGGGGATTTATTTGGTTTATTTATGGTGAGAAGTTGTTTGCCTTCTGATCTTAGAATTCCAGTTTATTATGTTTATTTATGTTGATTTACCAGTGAAAGACATTTTTTAATAACTAGAAAGAGCCTTCAGTCTAGACTGTGCCACTAGTTTATACTTTGCAGCAGTGTGCCCAAGATTCTTTCATGCGTTTTCCAGAGCATTATTAAATACATCATCATCAGCCCGCTTTTTTCCCAATTTTTTCTACATGGAGTTCGGGTATCGTGTTAACGGTCTCCAACTCTCTCAATTCAGTAGGTCTATATTATATGCTCAAACAGGTTTTTCTTTGAACATATAATCATCGACACCTAAATTTAGCATGAATGCTCTAAAAAGTGAATGGCCACGTCTGCAAATTTTTTCCTTGGGGAAAAAATTCATGAGACCATACACAAAAAACAGAAACTTCAAAAACCCTAAACAGGGGGGGGGGCTTTGCCCTCCACACACCCCTCATAACTAAATATACCATCTCTGAGATCACTTTACATTGGGGAAAAGAGCAATTCCCAATAACAGCCAACTGAATTTTTTCCAGAGGATGTGGCCATTCTCGCTTTAGAACATTCGCTCTTTACATGTCGATCATTATATGTTCGAAGAAAAGTCTCTTCGAGCATATAATATAGACCCAATTCAGTGCTACACCCCTGCCTTCTTCAACACTTATGCCTGACTGTCACAGATCTTCTTTCACACAATCACACAAGTACTATTAAATACAATTAAATTAAAATTATTTAAAATTATTAAACAGTAATATTATTATTATTTAAACATTATGAAATGCAATATCAACTTCTCATATATGTTTTTGATCTGTGTCCCATGTCTGATAATTAATTCAGTTTAAACGGGATAGGTATCGGGTCCATTTGTGAACCAATCTGCTAGAAAAGAAAGATTTTCCAAATGTTTCAAACTCCAGGGTTGACACATGTTGGGGGGGGGCTATTTCTTTCTCCATGATATGACAACCGTAAAAATTATTCATACTTCAGGAAGTTAAAGCTTCCCTCCAAGGGAGGTGTGGTTGGGAAAGCTTCCATTACATAAAAGAAAAATGAGTGTTATTCAAATACAGTTATCATATATATATATAAATATGGATCTAGGACATTTGTTCGAAAGATTAAACATCCGAATCCAAAACCACTGAACACTTTAACGAAAGCGCTGCTTTCGTTAAAGTGTGTTAATAAAAAAAAAAAAGAAAAAATACTACATTAACGTTTCTGCTGTGCCCCCCACACCCCCCCCAACTTTAATATTCTCACTCTAAGACGGCACTACAGTGGGGAAAAGGGAATTTTCCCTTATCCGCACCGTAGTATGGCCTCGGCAACAGGCATACTTACGCGAAAGTGCTTCTTCGGTGAAAAGCACTTTCGTATAAGTATGCTTTCCCTTAATGGATTCGGACGTTTGATTTTTCGATCAAACGTCCTAGGTCCATATATGTATATAATATATATATATATATATATATATATATATATATATATATATATATATATATATATATATATATATATATATATATATTATAGACTGTGTGCAACAATGCTGTAAGAAAGAGACAGCACCATCTTTCATTTTGAACATTTCAAGTAACTATTTCAGTAGGTTCTCTCCTAATGTGTCTAGTTTCAGGCAGTGTTTTGATATACCAAACGAAACTCATGGACACACACAGCTGCTGGTAGTAAAGTCAATAAATACTAGTATGAGTAACTAATAACAAAGTTAAATAGTATTGAGCGCTTTCACGGTACACTTAACCGCTTCTTCAGACTATATATAGAAAACATAACAGCATATTTAAATACTAAAGTCTTACCAATCACAAAGCAGTAATCATGCATACATTTAATTTTAAAGACATATAGTTACATATAATAAAATCTAAATCACAATAAAAATATATAAAATATGTAAAAAGGAGAGATACTTTGTCATTACTTTAGTGTTTAAGTGCACGAGCCTTAAAAAATGTTTGAGAAACTTTACTATTTAACCCAGGCTGCTTATCTGCTTTAAATAACAGTATCCACTTCTGTTCATTAGCCTCTGTAACATTTTTCAGGTCCCTCCTAATGTTGTCACATATAATTTCTAAAACAAAAAATTTAAAAAATATGCTCCTTCCTTGTCTCCATGACATGATGTGCTACTGCATTCTCTGCCTTCTTATTCTTAATATCTCTGAGGTGCTCTAATATCCTTTCTTTTAGAGTACGGTTAGTTTTACCTATGTAGAACCTATGACATATGATACAGAAACTAAAATAGATCAGGTTTCTGGTTCTACAGTCTGCATAGAAATTAAAATCAATACAAATATCTAGCTGACGATTTACAAATTGTGTGCCACTAAAAATGTGTCTACATGCTGAACACCCCCTACATGGGTAAGTTCCCGGGTCTATATTAGATCAGTGAACGCTTAAAAAAGTGAACGCTGATTGATCTAACTTATTTAAGCGAATGTTCAAAATATCGAAGCAACAGAAACCCAAATCTTTTCCTAGGGAAAGAATTTGGTTGTCCGTTTCTGTTGCTTTGGTATTTTCAGTGCTGTGATGGAAAGTTACGGGTCGGATTCAGGTAAGTGTGCGATTGTGTTGTGTGAGTGTTAGGGTGGGTTAGGCGAGTTAGGGTTAGGGCGCGGGTTAGGTATGTGTGCAATTGTGTGGACGTGAGGGTTAGGGCAGGTTTAGGTGAGTTAGGGTTAGGGAGCGGGTGAGGTGAGTGTGTGATAGTGACGGACCTTAGGGTTAGGGTTTGGGTTAAGGTAAGTGGATAGTTAGTGGTGTGTGCATAGTTTAGTGTAGGGTTAGGTGTCAGATTTTAGGTGTATGTGTGTGGATTTCTGTTTGGTTGGTGTGCTTGTGCTGTGTGTATGTGTTTTGGATCAGCGATTATTTTCCCTAGGAAAAAAATCGTTGATCTGACAGTTCGAGATTGTAAGCTTTCGCTTACATGAGTTCGATCAATCAGCATTCGCTTTTTTAAGCGTTCACTGATCTAATATAGACCCTAAGTTCCCATCCTATTGGAATGAACAATTTTCTTATCAAAATTATTTGTATGGCAAAGATGTATTTTCAAAGATTTACCATTGGTAAAAGAAATGTTGGATTGACTAGTTATATTGTTATTCCACTCTTCAATGGTACCTAGGATGTTTCAATTTCTTTTTATTATATTGCAAAAAACACCTACATCATTGGAATATGGTAATACTACTCTAAAAGAATGATTTGAGGGTTGATCAGAAAATTCCATTCTACTATTGCTTACATTTTCACTACTAACACCATCAGTCTGTACCCCATAATATGGTCTACATCTATTTAGTCTATAACGCCATGCTTATATAACACAATTTTCTATGTCTCTCTTTTTATAACCTCTGTCAAGAAATTCATTTCTAAGGTCTAGTAAAGCTGACTCTAATTCTAAATCATTATATAGACGCATGATTCCATAGACCTGTCCTTTTAATACATTACATTTGACATGATTGGGGTGCATTACTCTGGGTATGTAACAAATTGTTCTTTCTCATAGGTTTTCTGTATAGGCTGGCTTTTAATCCATTCAGCTCGTCCATACTAATTTTAACATCCAGAAACTCAATTTTATGGGCCGAATATTTGTATGGAAATTTTAAAAAGTTGGTCGTCTGATGTATATACAAAATAAATTCCTTTAGCCTGTCTTCTGTATGATTCCATAAAAAGAAAATGTCATCTACGAAACATACGTACCATTTCACAGAATTTTTAAACATTTCATGTTGTAGAGTCTCTATAGTCTCCCATTGCACTAGTGCTAGGTTGGCGTAGCTATTTGCACATGGTGTACCCATAGCTATGCCAACCTTTTATAAGAAGAAGAAATCATCCTCAAAGGTAAACACATTATTCTCAAGAACGATGTCCAATAAAGCACATATCAATCTATTCTTGTTAGAATTAACCTTTCTCAAAGCTAGAACTGCTCTGATGTTGTCTGTACCCCAGCCATTAGGTAGCACTGTGAACAAAAACTCAGTGTCCAGGGTCACAAAAATATAATCTTCATTTATATCAGTCATTTTCAAGTACAAGTTATGTAAAAACATTTTAGTATCTCTGAGTACTGTATCACAGCTTATTAAGAATGGTTGTAGATTTTTTTCAACAGATATAAAGAGGGGCTCTGTAGCCCAGCCTCTGCTAGAGACTATAGGTTGCATTGGTGGTATCATAGAATGCTTATTATGTACCTTAGATAATCCGTACATACTAGCCACTACTAAATGTTCAACAATAAAATATTTAAACAAATCCTCAGAAATCATATCCGTGATTAGTAAGTCAAAAACTAAAAAAGAAATTCTGTCAATAATACCTTGCACAACATTTTTGAGACTACGAGCATATGTATTCTCATCATCTAAAAGACTTCTCATTTGTGCAGGTACAAGTCTTTATCAAGTATTACGACACCCGCCTCCTTTGTCTGCTGGTCTAATCTCAATACATGACATACGCTTTACATCATGCAAAGCTTGAAACTATGACTGTCATGTTATAATAATTTGATTTAGTACCTTTGGTAAAGGCATCTCTTATTTAATTTTCACACACTTCTAGAAATATTTCAATAGTAGGATGGGGTGGTGGAACAAATGTACTTGGTTTTCTAAAAAGTCATAACCCATATTAGCGTCTCCTTTAATTTTGCTTACTGGGTCGTTCACACCGTTTAGACATTGAACTCTGCCTTTCCTTCCTCGACGTTTTAAGCGTTCCCTTATTGGCAGCGGACCTTTCAGTAAAAAATTATTGTCTAGCAGCAAGAGGTTTATAGTATTCCCTTGAGAGTTTCCCAGAGTTGTTTTTGGTCTCACAATTCTTTGTTCATCCTGTATGACTTTATCTTTATCAACATCTGACTTGATGTGTACTGTGCCGCTAGACAATCAAGTTTTTTGAACGACCCAATAAGCAAAGGGAAGACCTGGAAATGTTACAACCAGGTTCAGTAATAAATATTTCATCTTTTATGCTTTCCGATACTCAAATAAAACTGTTAGCTAAAGAACTAAATTTTATACCAATGCAAAAACGCAATCTAGTGGACATTCTTAAAGAATTAAGGCTGTTTGATAGAAAATTAACATTAAGAAAGTACAGTTGTGTACACTTACCATAAATGTAGATGTTCAAGTGTCTTCACTGTTGCAGTCGTCACCTTTGGGTTATCTGCCCACAGGCAACCCTCAGTCGGCCCAAATACCAGAGTCTTAGGATTTCTGAGTCGGATGCTGTCATCTCTTCCATGACGTCAGGTCATCAGGGGTATAAAACAGGCAGCTGACGCCATTACATCAGTTTTTCTTGCCCCCAATGTCAGGAGCCTCCTAAATAGGAAGCTAGTGTATGGTGTGTACCACCACCAGTAAAAAGTAAATACCACTACCATAAAAAATGGCCATAGAGAGTAGAGGTAGAAAAGATAAAGAAAACCAGGGGGCTGGAGGGAAGGAAACCAAGACTGCAACAGTGAAGACACTTGAACATCTACATTTATGGTAAGTGTACACAACTGTACTATGTACTTTATGTTTCACTGTTGCAGTTCTCACCCTTGGGTTGATTCCCAAAGCTGAGGAAGGGTGGAGGCAGTCAAGAAGTGTTAGGGCTGGCTAGCAGGCCTTGCAAGACTGCTTTAGCAAATCCAGCCCTGGATTTAGAAAAAAATAGGTAAGTGGTAATGCTTGGTAAAGGTGTGTACAGAACTCCAGGTTGCAGCTTCCAGAATGTCCCTGGTAGGGACTCCCCTGAGAAATTCTGTAGAGGTGGAAGTAGCCCTAGTGGAATGTGTTCTGATCCTCTTTGGGGCAGGTTTTCCATGGTGCTTGTAGCAGAAATGGATGTAGTATGCTATCCATTTGGAAATGGTTTGCTTTGAAATGGCCTTGCCCTCTCCCGCTGTAGCAAAGCTAGCAGCTGGTCAGATTTTCTGAAAGGTTTAGTCCTGTCAAGGTAGTACCAGAGATGTCTGTGCATGTCCAAGGAGTACCGGATCCTTTCCCCTTTATTCTGAGGATTAGGGAAGAAGGTAGGCAAATGGATGGATTAGTTTAGAGCCATGTTGGACACCACCTTAGGCATGAAGGACAGGTTAGTCCTGAGGGAAACCCTGAGAGCATGGAAAATAATGAAGGGTTCCACAGCCATTAGTGCCTGTAACTCAGACACTCTTCTTGCTGAAGTTACGGCTAAAAGCAAGGCTGGTTTTCAAGAGAGGAATTTTAACTTTGCTGAAGCAGCAGGTTCAAAAGGGGGAAGCATGAGCTTTTCCAGTACAAAGTTAAGGTCCCAGGCAGGGGAGGGTGCTCTCCTAGGGGGCCTTAAGTTGTTAGCACCTATCAGGAAATGTTTGATGAGAGGGTGAGAGAACAGAGGTGGCTCAGTATTATAAGCTGATATGACAGAGGCATGAATCTTAATGGAGGAGAAGGATAGGCCTCTGTGGAGTAGCTCTGCTAGGTAATCCAGAATTTGAGGTAAGGAGGGCAGAGCTGTGTCCTTTCCTTGAGATTGATTCCAAGAGCAACATCTTTTCCACTTTTCAGCATAGGATTTCCTGGTACTAGGCCTTCTGGCCTCAAGAATGATGTTCAGCACCTGTTTGCTCAGGGTTGCTGGTGGTGTATTCAGAGGATAAGCCAGGCTGCAAGGTTGAGGGTTTGCAGCTGTGGATGCAAAATATGCCCCCCTGCTGAGACAGCAGGGTAGGGGTCTGGTGAAGGTGCCAAGGTGGCACTGTAGTCAGTCTGCGTAAGAGTGGGTACCAGTGCTGGCATGGCCAGTCTGGGGCTTTAAGAATTGCCCTTGGCCTGTCCTGTTTGATCTTGAATAGTACTTTTGAGAGGAGGGGCAGAGGGGGAAAGGCATAAATAGAGAAGTTTTCCATTGGAAGGATGGGGCATCCACCTTCCAGGCCCTGCTGTGAGGGCTCCTGGTGCAGAATATGTTCAACTGGTGGTTCTCAGGGGAGGCAAACAGGTCCACCTCCAGTGTCCCCCACCTCTGGATTAGAAGATTGAAGGTGTTGGGCTCCAACTGCCACTCATGTGGGTCTAGGAGACTTCTGCTTAAGTTGTCTGCTAGTGAATTTTGTTTGCCTGGCAGGAATTGAGCTTTTAGATGTACTTGGTTGCTCAAAGTTGTGTTCCACAGGGCCATGGCTAACCTGCAGAGTGGGTAAGAATGGGCTCCCCCCTGCTTGTTTATGTATCACATAACTGTGGTGTTATCTGTTTTTATCAGCAGCTGTCCCAGAAGGATTAGGTATTTGAAGGCTATCAGAGCATTCTGTACAGCTAGCATCACTTTTTGATTGATGTGCAGGTGCATTTGCTCTGGGCTCCACTTGCCCTGAATGCATTTGCCTGCCATGTGAGGCCTCCATGCATAGTCTGATGCATCTGTTGTCAGGGTTTGGGCAGCAAGGGGTTGAGTGAAAGACAGTCCCTTGTTGTGGTTGCATGCTTCTGCCCACCAAAGGAACTGTGCCCTTAGACAAGGTTTGATTGGAATGACTGCTTCCAGGTCCTGAAAATGTTGGCACCAAAGACTTTTTAAGTACCATTGAAGTTTCCTTGTATGCAGTCTTGCATAGGGAATTAGCAGAATATTCGAGGCCATGAACCCTAGGGCTTGCAATATCTTCATTGCAGATAGCTGGGTTTTGGTGGCCATTTGTTTGAAGTAGTGGGTCAAATAGACCTGTTTTTCTGGAGTGAGAAAAGCCATCTGGGAAGTTGTGTTCAAGCCTGCTCCCAGGAATACATTTGTTGACTGGGCACCAGTTGTAATTTCTTTTCTTTGATGGTGTACCCCAAGGATGTTAGGAGTCTTTTTACGAATGCCAGGTGCTGAAGTAGCAATTCCTGAGTGTCCGCCTGAATCAGGCAATCATCCAAGTATGGGAAAATTTGGATATTTCTCTGCCTGCAGTATGCAATGGCTGAAGCCAGGCACTTTGTGAATATTCTGGGTGCAGTAGATAAGCCAAAGAGACGTGCAGAGAACTGATAGTGCACATAGCCTGCCCTGAAGCATAGATATTTCCTGCAAGACTCCCTTATGGGGATGTGCAGATAAGCTTCTTTTAAGTCTAGGGTGACTGATCAGGCATCCTTGGCTAGCATAGGGAGAAGCTGGTGTAGGGTAAGCATTTTGAATTTTGGGACCACCACAAAAGTGTCATTACATTTGGGTAATCCTGCTGGCAGGTTGCCCTCAGCCGGCCTGAATTCCAAAGTCTTGGGTGCTGCATCAGCTGATGTCACCTCCTCTCTGACATCAGGTCGTCAGGGGTATAAGAGAAGCGGCCGACGCCATTTTCTTCAGTTTTTCTTGCCCCAGATGTCAGGTGCCCCTTAAAAGGGTAGCCAAATTTTATATATATAAAAAACAATAAATGCACCAATATAATTTTTACCTTCATCTATAAGCAAATACACCACATAGGTTATATAAATCAGAGAAGGGAAGAGAAGATCCATTGAAAAAAGGGGGATGGTGGTTGGGTAACCTGGACTGCAACAGTGAATACATTCGAACATCTACATTTATGGTAAGTGTGCACAACTGTACTATGTTCTTTGTGTTTCACTGTTGCAGTCATTACATTTGAGTAGAGTCCCAAAGCTATGGTTGGGAGGCTGGAGCTAAACAGCATTAGGAGCGGCTATGAGTCCCTGCAGAACTGCAGTGGCAAAGCCTGCTCTGGATTTAGAGTAGAATGGCAGATGGTAATGCTTTGTAAAGGTGTGCACTGAACTCCAAGTAGCCGTTTCTAAAATGTCTCTGGTTGGAACTCCCCTGAGAAAAGCTGCTGAAGTGGCTGCAGCTCTGGTGGAATGTGGCCTAATGCCCTTAGGCACTGGCTTGCCATGGTGTGAATAGCATAAACGAATGCAGTGGCCTATCCACTTTGAGATAGTCTGCTTTGAAAAAGCCTTTCCTTGTGATCCTACAGCATATGCCACTAGTAATTGCTCTGTCTTCCTGTAAGCTTTGGTCCTGTCCAAGTAGAATCCAAGCTGTCTGTGTACATCCAAAGAGTGCAGAATTCTCTCCCCCTTGTTCTGTGGATTTGGATAAAAAGTTGTCAGATGAATAGTTTGGTTAAGAGCCACACTGGACACCACTTTAGGCATAAATGTTGCGTTTGTTCTCAGAGAGAGACTGTCTGGATAAAAAATGATAAAGGGCTCCACAGCCATGAGCGCCTGTAGCTCTGAAACTCTTCTTGCTGAAGTAATTGCTAGGAGTAGAGCTGTTTTCCAAGATAAAAATTTTATATCAACAGTAGCCGCTGGCTCAAAAGGAGGCAGGGTGAGCTTTTCCAAGACATAGTTGAGGTCCCATGCAGGTATTGGTGATCTCCTTGGAGGCCTTAAATTTTTGGCTCCTCTGAGGTACTGCTTCAATAAAGGGTGAGAAAAAATTGGTGGCTCTGTATTGTAATGAGCCGTAATGGCAGAGGCATGAATTTTAATTGATGAAAGGATAGGCCTTTGTCCAGCATCTCAGTTAAGTATTGCAAAATCTGAGGAATATTTGGTACAGTTGTATCAGTTCCTTGTGCCTGGTTCCAAGCACAGAATCTCTTCCATTTTCCAGCATAAGACTTTCTTGTACTAGGCCTTCTGGCTTCCAAAATGACATCCATCACAGCTTTGCTGAGAGGTGTTTTTTGTATGATTACATTATCCGCCATGCTGCCAGATTTAATGTCTTGAGATGGCTGTGCAGAATCTGATTGTTTTCTGGGACAGTAGACGAGGTAATTGAGGTAAGGTCCAAGCTGGGTAACGAGACAAGTTCCTTAGGATTGGATACCAGTACTGGCGGGGCTAGTCTGGGGCAATCAGTATCATCTTTGGTTTCTCCTGTCTGACCTTTATGAGTACCTTGGGGAGGAGAGGTAGTGGAGGGAAGGCATATACTGACAGGTTTTTCCAGCTGAAAGATAGGGCGTCCACTTTCCATACTTGTCTGTGATAAGTCCTTATGCAGAATCTTTTTAGTTGGTAGTTGTGAGACAAATAAGTCTATGTCCGGGCATCCCCATTTCCTTGTTATCATGCTGAAGACTTGTGGATCCAGCTGCCACTCGTGGTAAGTCAAAGCTGTGTCCCACAATGTCATAGTTAGTCTGCAAAGGAGGTAAGAATGTGTGCCCCCCTGCTTGTTTATATACCACATGACCGTGGTGTTGTCTGTCTTTATTCATAGTTGTCCTGGATGAAGTAGATCCTTGAAGGGTGTCAGGGCATTTTGAACAGCTAGCATCTCTTTTTGATTGATATGTAGATGCATTTGGTTTGAGGAGCATGTGCCCTGAATGCATCTTCCTGCCATGTGGGCCCCCCAGGCATAATCTGATGCATCCATTGTTACTGTCTGCCTGGCTGGGGGTAATGTGACTGGCTGTCCCTTGTTCTGGTGACAAGCCTTTGCCCACCATCGAAACTCCTGTTGCAGGCAGGGAATAAGAGTAATCATTGTTTCCAGGCTGTGGCAATGTTGAGTCCAAACACTTTTTAGGTACCATTGAAGTTTCCTCATATGCAGTCTTGCATATGGAATAAGTAGGATGCAGGATGCCATGAAGCCCAAAGCCTGCAGAATTTTTCTTGCAGATAACTGAGCCTTTGCTGCCAACATTGGGAAATAGGTAGTCAGTTGCCTTTGTTTGTCTGGCGTGAGATAAACCATTTGGGCAGTTGTATTCAAGCTTGCACCCAGGAATGTTATATCTTGAGAGGGTACTAGTTTTGATTTCTTTTCGTTGACTGTGTACCCTAGTCATGTTAGTAGTCTTTTCACAAACGCCAGATGTTGAAGAATAATGTCCTTGTTCTCTGCTTGAATTAGACAGTCGTCCAAGTAAGGGTATATTTGTATTCCTCTTTGTCTGCAGAATGCAATTACTGGTGCCAGGCACTTTGTAAAGACCCAGGGCTCAGTAGATAAGCCAAAAGGCAGTGCAGAGAATTGGTAATGTATTGAACCAGCCTTGAATCTGAGGTGTCTTCTGCATGACTGTCTGATTGGAACATGCAGGTATGCCTCTTTTAGGTCTAAAGTCACAAGCCAAGCATTCTTGCCCAGCATGGGCAGAAGCTGCTGCAAAGTCAACATTTTGAATTTTGGAATAGCCATGAATGTGTAATATATAGGTCCAGTATTGGCCTCCAGGCCTTGTCCTTTCTGGGTACCATGAACAGTCTTGAGTAAAATCCTTGTCCCCGCTCTTGCACTGGTACTTGCTGAATAACCCCCATGTCCATGAGGGATGAAAAGTACAGTTTTGTACCTACCATAAATGTATATGTTCGAGTGTAAACACTGCTGCAGTCATTACACTTGGGTTATCCTGCCATCAGGCGGTCCCGCAGTCGGCCAGAGTTCCAAAGTCTTGGTCCAGCGTCGGTTGCTGTCACCTCCTCCCTGACGTCAGTGCGAAAGGGGTATATAAGATGCAAGAAAACAGGAACAGGAACAGCTCACCAAACCCGGACCAGGACCAATGCAAAGAATAAAAATCTTCGGAAGCTGAAATAGTATCTTGTAAACCAGCTATCAAGAATAAGTTGACAAACCAGATAATAACAAATGAAATATCAGCTGCGTGGTACTGGGTTTCCTTCCAAGAATAAGAAAAATGCTGTCCAGATAATTCCACCACAAAGCTTTTATTAACAAAACGAACACCATCGGCCAATTAAACAATTAAGTTCATCATTGGGATAAAACAATCAACTTTTTAAAGTGCAATCGTGCAGTATTTCTGCTGACGTTCTACTTGTCTTAAACAAATATAATGTTGATGAATACTAATCAAAAACAGACAACAAAAATACAATTATGGATGTTATTAAAACCTAGTCTTATTCTGAATTCGTTTAAATTAACAAATTCCACTAACTATTCTTGTGTAGCAAATTTATATGGCACTTAAAAACCTTTCATTTAAAAACACCTCTGTAAAAATAACATGTTTTATAACTATTAAAATTCTCTAACTATATTGTGTCATGTTGTTGTTAGAGAAAAGAAAATGCCCATTGAAATTAATTGGTTGTTCGTTATACTAAAAAACCAGTCAAATTGATACTTGTACTGATTCATTAAATTATTCCTAATATTAATAATTAAATTCTTGTGTAAATTAATTAAATATATTATTTTTCATTTTTTAAAACTGCTAAATTCAAATAGGTCAACTGTTCTTAAAAATTATGAATTTATACACATGTGCATAGGAATTGAAATGATTTATAACTTGTTCCTTCTCATTTTCAATATACTATTAATGCTAATGCTTTCATTCATTCCCGGACTCCTTGAAGCATCTAATTTAATTTGCCAGGTTAGTTCTCTAGTTTCCAGATAGGTTTCCCAGTCACCTCCCCTAGGGTCATTGGTGACTCGTTCCAAAACAAAAAATTTAATACACATTTTGTCACATAATAGAGAATGTTTATAGAAAGCATTAGTGTTTTTCTTTTTTTCAATTTCGTATACATGTTCGTATATTCGTTTTTTAAGCGTTCTAGTGGTTTTACCCACATAGAAACCATTACAAAAAGTACATGTACCTAGGTAAACTATACCCATGGTGTTACAATTATGGTGGCCCAGTGCTCTTAGAGTACAATTCCTGGCTGGAATAAATATTTTCTCAGCATTTAACAGGAACTTACATTGTCTGCACGCCCCACATTTAAAAGTTCCATTCTTCCTATGTGAAGACATGGTATTGGAAGTATTCCTTGTGCTGGTATTCTGTTCCAGCATTCCTTTAAGGTTTATATCCCGCTTTCTAATGAAAGTTAGTGGGCTTGGTAGATAATTTTTAATGTCTTCTTGTGATGTAAGCATAGACCAAAAGACTTGTAGTGTGTTTTCAATAAAAACTGCGTCTTTGGTGTAAGTGTAGCTGAAACTGTTTTGTGCAACTTTGTTTCCTCTGCTACTATTGTTGAGAGCCAAAGGACCCTTACTTAACAAGGGTGGAAACTCAAAGTCTCTTTTTCTTGTTATCTCCTCGGTTAACATATTGATTAACTGAGACGGATAACCCCTTTCTACCAACATGTTGGTTAAAATTGCAGCCTCTTTCAAAAAAGCTTCTGAAGTACTGCAAATTCTCGATGCTCGGATCAACTGACTCCTTATAATTCCTTTTTTGGTATAAAAGGGGTGTGAACTTTCAAAATGCAAGAATGTGTTGGAGTATAAGGGCTTCCTAAAAATAGTTGATTCGAAATGTTCTCCTTTACTGTCCTTGGTGAGAAGGATGTTCAAATAGTGTAGTGAATTAGTGTTGAGCTCATAAGTAAATGACAAGAAGTTAGTTGTTGTATTGATGTATTCAAAGAACTCCAAAAAACATTCTTTTGAACCCTGCCACAGTAAACAAATGTCGTCAAGGTATCGTTTGTAAAAAAGAATATTGTGCTTCCATTTTGAAGAGTGTATGTAGTTTTGCTCCCATTTATGTAAAACAATGTTAGCATAGGATGAAGCACAAGGGGAGCCCATGGCTACCCCCTTTTTTTGTCTGAAGTATTTTCCGTTGAAGAATATATAATTATTGTTAAGGATAATTTCCATAAATTCTGTCAATAAGTTGATCTGGTTGTTACTTAATTCACTTAGATTTGTTAAAATATCAGAAAACCAGTCAATTCCCGTGTCATGGGGTATACTTGGGAACAATTCTATTACATCTATGGTAATCATCAAAACATCCTTGTGGCAAATGTTGGGTGGAATACTGGCCAGAAATTCCCAAGAATCTTTACACACGTAAGGGAGCTTAGAAACTACTGGTTTAATTTTATATTCAACAAATTTACCTAAAGGTTCAGTGATGCTGTTCGCTCCAGCAACAATTGGCCTAAATTTCAAGGGAAATATTCCTTTGTGAACCTTTGGTATACCAAATAATATTGGAGTTTTTGGGTGTGGAACATTCAAGTAATTAAATAATTCTTCATTTATTACCCCTTGGAGCAAGTGATCATTCAAAGTGTATTTGATGTTAGCTTGGGCAACATTAAGTTCGTTGATAGATGATTGTTCGTAAGTGTTAGAGTCCTGTAAGATGTCATACATTGCTGTATCATAGTCAGGGTCCTTCATTAAGACCATCCCACCCCCTTTATCCGGTTTCATAACCCTGATTTTTTGCTCTTTTATTACATTCATAGCTTCTACCAAGTTGGTGTTGAAATTAGATGGAGGATCCTGTCTATTTGATAGATTAGCTCTCAGGGTATTTTCAGTAAGTTCTTCAAATATTTTTAAACTCGGATGCAAGGGTGGGTTGAAAAGACTAGACCTAGTAATACCACTACTAACAGTATGTTGCCCCTTAAAGAAGAGAGAAAGATTAAGGTTCCTGATAAACAATTTCAGTTCTATTAGTAGTTTAGGAACATAAGCAGGTCTAGCTGGGACATAATTTAACCCTTTAGTAAATAGTTCAAAATGAACCGGGGTGATTTCCAAATCAGTGTAGTTGTAAATGTTGAAGTTGTCAGATGAAACAACAGTACAGTTAGTGTTCAAAATAGAACTCAAAAAACTTACAGTGCTAATATTTTTATTTTTATTTAGTTGTGTGTTCTCCCCCATGCTTGTTGGTATGGGGCATTCAAGTTCCTCCCCCCTGGTCTGCCCTGGGGAAAGTAAAAACCCTGTGGAGAGTTGTTATTTTCTTTTTGTGCTAATCTTTCACTCCTTCTTAAAGGTTCAGGGTTCTGTACATTTCTAGCGTTCTGGCCTGTGTTTCTTTTTTCATATTCAACTTCACTACTTCTTACAACTTGGTTGGATTTCAACCCCAAAGGGTAAGCTCTCCCTTCTCTGTATTCTAAAAGATCTCTATCTAACTTTTTGATTTTTCTGTCAATAACTTTCTGACAGTGTTGATCTACTTCAAAGAACACTTCGTCATATTTCTTTTTGTGTCTAAGGAAATTCTTATGCTGTACAATGTTGTCATTTAAAACAGTAAGTTCATCTAAAAATACATTGCATTTATTCTGGTAGTCCTTCACCATCAGGTCTAACATTTCCAAACCAGTTTGATTAAAAAGTTCAAGTAGTTGTGTATGTAAAGTAGAACCAACAGTGGCACTGTTAGGAAATTTATAACATCTAAGGCCTTTCGGCACTCTTTTCCTTTTCTTTTTTACAAAAAAATTTTTTGGCCCCTCCCTTTTTTTAGGAAAATTTTTAATTTAAAAAAAAAAATTACAAAAAAAAAAAAACCCCCCCCCCCCCCCCCCCCCCCCCCGGGTTTGGGTCCCCCAATTTTTTCCCTTTGTTTTTTTGGTTTAACAATTTATTTAAACCCCCCCCCAAAAAAAAGGGGGAAAATCCAAAAATCCCCCAAAAACCCTGTTTTTGTGTTTTTCCCTTGAAAAAAAAGGAAAAAAAGTACCTTTTTTTTTAAAAAAATTGTTTGGAAAAAAAAAAATTCTTGTTCC
>NC_056750.1:134783598-134824370 GCF_019279795.1 Protopterus annectens
AAGCCCAGAAGGTGGCTGTGCTGGGGGCTGTGTAGGAGGGGCAGGCTCACCCTCTAGTTGCACCACTCCGCCCTCAAGCTGTCATAGGCACTCTTGAATCTCCCTGTCAAGCTCCCTATGCACCATGGCCTGGACCGTACCACAGGTGACAGGTTGCTGTCCACTCCCGCTCCCTGGGGGGCCAAGCCCCATCCCCTGCGGCGGTTCCACCCGAAGGTGATGCAGGGCCAACGGATGAGGAGATCCCAGGCTGGGCCCCAGATGTTCTGGTGCCCGGTGCCATGGCCAGCTGAGGTGGGAAAGGTGGGTCTGCTGGGACCGGCCTTCCCATATGAGCTATGTTGTAGCATGTTTAAGGCAGATATGGGTTAGTATCAGCCAACAGAATTCAAAATTAGTTATAACAGCATGCATAGGTATTCCCATTACCCAGGGCACCAGATATAAAATAGTTGCAGAGCAAGTAGAAAACATGCATATATGGGTAAACAGTGGCCATTGCAACAACATGCAGGTTTCATTGATGGCAACAGGCCACCAATATGGGAGTATTTTAACATGGCACATGCATAGAAACAGATGTGAATATTTATAAACCAATAGGACATATGTCCAAACAAAGGTTAGGAGTGTAGATATACCACATGAGTTGTGTAAATTGGTTATTTATGCACATATGGTAGGGGTGAGAGTGAGAGAGTTCAGTTAACAACTAATAAATCCTTGTAGTTTTCACAACATTCATAGTCACTGCAGTGGTCAGTCCCTTACATGTATTATTACAATGCTCAATGGTGTTATATTGTACAATGGTATGTTTGTAGATTAGTATTAGACCTGTGTCTTACGTACAGGCTTGACAAGATGCAGGTGTTAATGCAACGTTTTGAGACTGCTCTCATACACTTTGGGTGAGATGCTGGGATGAGAGATATGTTTGCATGTACATTCTCTGACTATGTACAAGTCTGACTATCAGTTATATGTCATTAACAGCTGCCTACATTTCTTGGATCATCCCACTAATTTGTCAGGGGGACAGGGCAAAAGGCAGGTGATGTGGGCCATTTATCAGGACATACTGGGCAGATTGGAACAGTTGAGGGGTATGAATATACATACCACTCTCTGTTTGAGCATTCTAGCATAATCTGTACAGTTGTTAAGTGTAAATATGCATACAGCTTTCCCTTTGAATATTCTAACAAACTGTGCAGTTGTGTGGAATGATTATGCATACAACTTACTGGCGCTTCTGGGATCCAAAGCCCTGCTGTGTGTGACAAAAGCATTACAGTTAAGGTCACTGTAAACTATGCTATCGGGCAATTGTTGTGAGGCTTTGCAATGCATTTTGCCAAATATGACTGACCTGCCTGTACTTCCAACATTGTTATACAGCACTTCATGCACATTTTATCTGCATACCACAGTGTAGGTAACACTGCTTACTACAACAGTACTATTTAATAACTGCAACAGTTCAACAACATATGACTGCAGAGTAAACAGAAGCAATGTAGGGGTTACACCTTTATTCACAGCATATTACACAATTCTGCATACTGGTACAACACTTTCTGAAGCTCTTACATTTATTTGTTATGACTGTACATGCAGGCTATTTACCAACCTGCTTCATGACGCATCCTTTGTAGCCTAGCCACGCTCATCTGCAGCTGTCAGAGAAGTACAGTGATATTTTGCCATACCTATACATAGTATACACAAGCTAGGCAATTATTAACTATGTAGTGGAAGGAGTACTTACTCAGTTCTGGGGCATTCTGCATCTGTGTTGCTTTCTGGATCCACTGTTCCAGGACATCCCCCCCTCCACCATTTCAGGTCTGCATGGTGGTGCCTGACCTGCTCACCAGTCCGGGGGATACCTGTGACACTAGTGAGGTCACGGGCGAGACTGTCTCAGGCCTCCGTTTTGTACTGCAAGCCCTGGTACTGGCCCTGCAGTAGTCTCCTGTCATGGTGCTTTACCAGGAGCCATACCATGAATTTGAACTCCTGGATACCCCAGCACTGCGCTCTAAAGCGAGTGCCTTCTCCCACTCCACCCATTCTGCCTGCAGGGGGATGCTGCAACCACGTATGAGCCGTATTCCCACCTCTTTCGTTTAAGTAGGGCCGGATTCCCACACTTTTCCATAATTCGCCAGTTTCAAAAAGGCTAATCTATGGGCACACCTGCTTACTTCAGGTTGGCACTGCTTAAAGAGGTGTACCTGTGGGCATATTATATTGGCTTCCTTACACATTGCTTACAATTACTTAGTTGGGCTGTGCTGCGGTTAGCATTGCTTATTGGTTATCTAGCATTTTATTTGCCTTTTGTCAACGATGTCTTATTCATTACAGGTTATATATGTGTCTGGTATCCGTGATTCATGTGTGCATGCACTGTATGGGGTCCTGGGGACTTCCAAACTTTATTGCAGTGACACCTCAACTCTATGTTTACTGCAGTACTCCAGTTCACATATTTATGGTCTGTGGCAGGTTATAGAACATTACACTGTACATAGTCAGTTCACATGTTTGATTTGATTTCCCTGTGGTGAGGATTAGTTTGCTGATACCTTCTTTATATGTATTGCTCTCATGGTCTAGTAGTTAACTACTGTAATGTACAGGGTCCTGAGTTCTAGGCTTGCAGAGGCTATTTATTTTGTTGCTGTTCAGAACATGAGCCGTTGGGTACAGAGTGATTAAGGCACTTTAAAGCAGTTCTGAGCGGGTCTGCATGGGTTTGCATGGAGCTAAGCAATGCTAACCTCTGGTTACAGTTTCTTACACCCGGTTAGCTTCTACTTTGCTTAATCTGTGTAGGCAATGCATACCCCAGCACAAACGCACTTAAACTTGCTTACTGGTGCTTATATATGCTTACTACTGCTTATTTATGCTTAAACCTGCTTACTAGTGCCTTATTCATTATGACACTGACACTTCACTCCAGTTCACTTTTAATTGTTATTATGCAGGTTATACAGCAGATGGTTGTCAAAATATGTTCATGAACAGATTACCAATGGAAAATAGTATGTGCTGCAGTGGGATTCAAACTGGGAATGTCTGTTCATTAGGGGAATGCTTTAACCACTACACTATTGCTGTTCTGCTTCATTTGCATATATACCCATATACCCATGGATCCTAATTCCCCAAACACCCACCCCAACACTTCACTGACACAGCAGTCATCCATTCTCCAGTTGGATACATGGTGTATCCACACCACTATGCATTGGCCACTCCCTACTCCTGTAGACCCATCCCATGGGTTAACTCATTCCACGTATCCTCAGACATTCCAACCTTTTAGTCCGCAAACATTGGTGAAATGAGTGACCAATAGGACACTATTCACAATTTTTGGGTTGTCCCACCTGGGACACATATGTCTTTATTTCAAGATTAGACTCTATACTTCATTACATCGTTACTCCCGCTAACAGGACACTACAATAAATTAATAACTATGACTATGTGGTAATGCACACATTACACATGAAAGCTAATAATGTACGAGTTTGGTGAAATTATATTACAAATAGGACCAGTTTAGTGATTGGCGTTGCCGTAGCAGGCAGATCACAGGAATGAGTCTACTATTTCATAGTGAGAAAGTCCTCACATTTTATTTTTTGAGAACAGCACTGACTTCATACAAAGTGCACACGTCTGCATTTTTTCAGATTCGTCCCTTCCCTCTTATGCACACCCTATTATTCTATCTGCTGTCGAGGTTTGTAGGGGCACTTTCATGTTATTTATGTTTGCAAAAGGAATGAATGTGTTACAGGGAGTGTACTTCTGCATATAGATGTATGCATGTGTGCATGCATATATACTTATAATGAACTCGCTGACCTCCACTTGGCGGTCCAATTAGAACCAGGCCATCCAACCATGACATGCCTGGATCCATAATTTCATACCCATGGTTCCTCCACCCCACCTGAGTTCAACATACATGCAAACCATCCATTCTCCAGTTGCTATCACAACCATAACACACCTCCACACATTGCCCTATCCCCAACGTTAGGGACCCTACATGTATGTTGTTCCAACCCATGTATCATCAGGCTCTCCCACCATTTGGTCCTTGAACATACCTGCCCTTGCTTGTGTAATGGTCGGAGGTTCACACAACATAGCAATATTTGGGTAGTCCCACCAGGGACTACCTTGTAATTGTTTGTAAAGTAGACTTAGCATATCGACAATGTTACTCCCAGTGGTAGTATCCTGCCTGTGGTTTGAGTAGCAGTGATTTGCTCACCCCTGCCTAGCTTGATATGATATAAGCTGACAGCACTAAATAATAGTGGAGTTGCTGTTGATTTCCTTCTCATTCTTTTTGTATGCTTTATTGTCACGACGTTCATTCTTCATGTATATATATATATATATATATATATATATATATATATATATATCTGTACATACACATGCACATACATCTACATAATTATATACATTTCCTATGCTGTTGCATGACTGTGCTGGACGATATGTTTGTGATAACATCAGATGTTCATCGTGTTACCCTGCTTCAGTCATCACACTTGGGTTATCCTGTTGTCAGGTGGTCCCACAGTTAGCCTGAATTCCAAAGTCTTGGTCCGGCGTCGGTTGCTGTCGCTTCTTCCCTGATGTCAGTGCACCAGGGGTATATAAGAGGCATCCAACGCCATTTTCTTCAGTCTTTCTTGCTGTGCGGTGCCCGAAGCAGAAGCAGTTCGCAAGTGCCGATCGGCCGACACCTGAGATTTTCAAATCGAATTTCAGACTGAAGTCTTCAATAAAGCTAAGTACCCCGTTGGGGAACCTTTTCTTGCCTCAGTCCGATGTCAGAAAAAGTTAACAATTGCATTTCTTGTGGGAAGCAAATACCTCATAAGGACTTCCATTCTTATTGTATTCCTTGCATAGGCCCAGACCACGCCGTCACTGGTTGTCGGTTATGTGCTAGGTTCAATAAGCATACTATAAAGCAACGCTTTGATTTCGCATGACACTACTTCGGTAGGAAATTTAATTACACTATGCTGTCGGAGCAACCGACTACCGGCGTGCATAAAAAAACGCAAAGATAAAGACAGGCAGCCTAGATCCAAGCCAGACTCCGAGGCCTCAGCTGGGCTGGTCGCCGGTTCTCCGGTTTTCAGTGAGGTGCCTATGGAGCCACTGGCGGCCGCAGAATTGGAACCCCAGACCACTTCGGATTCTGAAGCAGAGAGTACTAGGCTGACACAGCCCTTTTCTGTAGGCCCTACCGATAACATTGCAGAAGAAGAAGCCGGTGCTGTGGAAACACCTTCGGTTTCAGTAGGTGTCTTCAGACCGACTACTCTCACCATAAAATCCTATGCTAAGCAAAAGACTCCTCTAAAACCAAAAAAGACTGCTCATCAGTCTCCAGTAAAAGGCCCCATGCCTAAGAAACAGATGCTTAAAATGGCTGAAGATTTGATTTCTTTGATCAGGGGTTCCCAGCCCCCCCCCCCCAGACAAAAGGCCTAGACAAGAGGAGGATTATGCCTCCTCTGATCAACTGTCTATTTCCTCAGACTCCTCTGAGGAACAGGATTACTCCTTTCCCCCTTATGAAGATTCTGATGCTGAAGATTCCATTCCCTCAGCTTCTCCCCCTGAAGACTATTCCTTTGGGGAAACCTTACATACCATGAGGGAACATTTCCACTCGGAAGGTCAGGACTACTCTGACTCAAAGAAAAGGCTCTGAGAATTTCTTTTACTCCCCCAGCACAGACCACTTGCTATCCCTCCAGTTTTAGACATTGTGGATGATGTTTACTTAGAATCTAGCCTAAACCCAGATTCTCTACCTCCTGCTCCAGCCAAACCAGACAGATATTATAGAGTGCCTGAGTCACACAAATTCCTTTACAAAAACCCTGTTGCTGACCCAGAGACAATCTCCCAGGGTCCCAAAGGGGCTAAGGCTTCTATGGCTAAATATCCTGTACTCCCTGAGAGGGACTCCAGAGCACTAGATAGGTGGGGGAAGAAGGTTTACACCTCAGCTACTCTAGCTATGAGGGCACTAAATTGTCAGTTTCACATGCTGAAATACCAGCAATTTCTAATGTCTCAATTAAAACAAAATATTAGCATGCACCCTTAACAGTCTGAATTCAAGGAAATGCAGGATCTGTTGCATGCAGCTGAACAAGTAGGCAAACATACTTTACAATGTGGATTTGTTTCCTTGGAAGCTTCCTGTAGAGCAGCTGTTACTGTGTCTGTTATACGTAGGCATGCTTGGTTAAAGGAACAAACTCTGCCTGATCATGTTAAAGCAAAGTTATTAGATGCACCCTTAGAGCAGGATGTGTTATTTGGTGTTAAAGCAGAAGAGGTTTTAAAGAAAATGGAGGATAAGGCAAAATCAATGCAGATGGTCAAAGATTTCTTACAGGTACAACCCCCACGCTTCAGCAGAATTTGGCCAACAAAAAATTGGTCCTTTCCAGCTTCTGACAGGCCACAGAGGGGTAAATACAGACGCCCAAAGGGCAGAGGTCAAGCACAAATCCCTTACAAACCTCGCCAATGGGGCACTGCAACACAGAAGGGAGGAGAAGACAGGCCCCAAGCTACTAGAAGACAAACACAATGACTTAACCCTCAAACTGCCAAGCAAAGCTCTCTTGGCAGCTCCCTTGGGAGGAAAATTAGCACTTTTTGCAGACAACCGGCGCATCATCACAAAGGACAAATGGGTCCTAGACATTATCTCACAAGGATACAGCTTCCATTTCCACACCTTGCCAAGGATAAAAGGAATGCCAAACCTGCCACAAAATCAATGGGCAGAGGCACAAAAACAAATGACAGCTCTCATGGACATGAGAGCTATTCAACTGGTACCTACACAGGAGCAAGGCCAAGGATTTTACTCAAGGCTTTTTCTAGTCCCCAGAAAGGACAATGCATGGAGACCCATTCTGGACCTTTCAATTCTAAACACCTACTTGCAAGTATCCAAATTCAAGATGCTAACACTACAGCAGCTTCTCCCCATGTTGGGCAAGAAGGCTTGGCTAGTAACGTTGGACCTCAAAGAGGCATACCTGCATGTCATGTCACTATCAGACAAAATTGCAGAAGATACCTCCTTTTCATTGCAGGTTCAACCCATTACCAATTCTCTGCACTGCCCTTTGGCTTATCTACTGCACCCAGGGTCTTCACGAAATGCCTGGCACCAGTAATTGCATACTGCAGACAGAGGAATTCAAATATACCCATACCTGGACGACTGCCTCATCCAAGCAGAAAGAAAGGACATTCTCTTACAACAACTGGTGTTTGTAAAACACCTTCTAAGTTGCCTAGGGTACACAGTAAATGAAAAGAAATCAAAACTAGTGCCCTCAGAAAATATGACATTCCTGGGTGCCAGCTTGAATACAACGGCCCAGATAGCTTATCTGATGCCAGACAAACTACAACTAACTCAATACTTCAAAATAATGGCAACAAAGACCCAACTCCCTGCAAGAAAAATTCTGCAGGCCTCGGGCTTCATGGCATCTTGCATACTACTAATACTATTTGCAAAACTGCATATGAGGAAATTACAATGGTACCTGAAAAGCATATGGACTCAACACAGCCATAGCTTGGAAACAATGATACCTCTCATTCCTTGCCTTCAACAGAAGTTTTTATGGTGGTCACAGGCATGTCACATCAACAAGGGTCAGCCTTTCACCTTACCCCCAGCCAGGCAAACTATGACAACAGATGCATCAGACTATGCCTGGAGGGTACACATGGCAGGACAGTGCGTTCAAGGCAGATGGACTGCAGATCAAAGAAATCTGCACATCATTCAAAAAGAAATGCTAGCTGTACAGAATGCTCTGACAGCCTTCAAGGACCTCTTACTTCCAGGACAGCTTATAATAAGGACAGACAACACCACAGTTATGTGGTACATAAGCAAGGGGGTACACACTCCTACCCTCTATGCAGGCAAGCAATGACCTTGTGGAACACAGCACTGGCTTACCAAGTTCAATTACAAGCACAATTCCTGCCAGTAAAAAAGAACACATTGGCAGACGACCTAAGCAGGAACATCATGGATCCCCATGAGTAGAAACTGGATCCACAAGTATTTGCAATGATAACTCAAAAATGGGGACTCCCAGACATAGACCTGTTTGCCAACCCCCAAAACTATCAGCTATCAAAATTTTGCACAAGGACATTTCACCATCAAGCTTGGAAAGTGGACGCACTCTCATTCAGTTGGAAAACATTGACAGTATATGCCTTTCCTCCATTGCCCCTTCTCACAAAGGTGCTGCTGAAAGTCAGAATGGAGAGACCCCGAATGATACTCATTGCCCCAGACTGGCCACGCCAGCACTGGTACCCACTACTAAGGAACATGGCCCAAGGCCCACCATGGATTTTACCACAAATTCCTCATCTGCTCACACAGCAAGATAGTCAGATTCTACACAGCCAGCTCAAAACCTTAAATTTGGCTGTATGGCAAATCACCTAAGCAACCAGCCAGCTCCTCTTTCACAAACTGTTATGGATGTCATTCTGGAGGTCAGGATGCCCAGCACCAGGAAAGCCTACTCAAACAAATGGAAAAGATTTTGCACCTGGAACCAAGCTAAAGGCCATAATCCCCTTGAGCCGGACATACCTCAGATTCTACAATATCTAACTGAGATGTTACACAAAGGACTTTCTTTTTCATCTATTAAAATCCACGCCTCAGCTATTTCAGCTGACTACAACAGGGATCCTCCCTTATTTTCACATCCACTTCTAAGGCAGTACCTCAGAGGGGCCAAAAACATTAGGCCTCCCAGGAGAGCACCAACACCAACTTGGGACCTCAACTTTGTTCTGGAAAAACTTATGCTGCCACCTTTTGAGCCAGCTTTCACAGTTGATTTGAAGTTTATATCATGGAAGACTGCCCTGCTGCTAGCAATTACTTCAGCCAGAAAAGTCTCAGAGTTACAGGCACTAATGGCAGTAGAGCCTTTCCTCATTTTTCATCAAGACAGAATTTCTCTTCTAACTAACCCCTCCTTTATGCTAAAGGTGGTATCCAGTGTGGCTCTAAATCAAACCATCCACTTACCCACCTTCTTCCCAAATCCACAGAACAAAGGAGAAAGACTCCTGCACTCCTTGGACATTCACAGGCAACTACGTTCCTACTTGGATAAAATTAAGGTTTTCAGAAAAGCTGACCAGCTTTTTGTATCCTATGCTACAACATCACAAGGAAAGGCTATCTCAAAACAGACCATTTCCAAATGGATAGCACATTGCATACGATTTTGCTACACCCATCATGGAAAACCAGTTCCTGCTAGCATAAGACCCCATTCCACCAGGGCAGCAGCTACATCTACAGCCTTCCTCAGGGGGTGCCAACCAAGGATATTCTGGAAGCTGCAACTTGGAGTTCAGTACACACCTTCACCAAACACTATCACTTACCACTTTACTCTAAAACTAGAGCTGGCTTCACCACTGCAGTTTTGCAGGGCCTTCTAGCCTCCTCTAACCCTGTTTGACTCCACCTCCCATCCTTAGCTTTGGGATTCAACCCAAGTGTGATGACTGCAGCAGGGTAACACGATGAACATAGTACAGTTTTGTACCTACCATAAATGTAGATGTTCGAGTGTATACCCTGCTGCAGTCCAGGTTACCCTCCCTCCATCCCCTCTGACCTAGCTGAAACCTTTCTATACCATCTGATACAACCTTTAGGGTGTATTTGCTTATAGCTGGAGGTATGTTTTGTTTGTGCTAAACTTTTATTATCGGTACTATCTACTGACCACCTTTTGAGGGGGGGCACCTGACATCTGGGCAAGAAATACTGAAGAAAATGGCATAGGATGCCTCTTATATACCCCTGGTGCACTGACGTCAAGGAAGAAGCGACAGCAACCGACGCCGGACCAAGACTTTGGAATTCAGGCCGACTGCGGGACCGCCTGACGACAGGATAACCCAAGTGTGATGACTGCAGCAGGGTATACACTCAAACATCTACATTTATGGTAGGTACAAAACTGTACTATTTATGTATATCTGCCATGGTTTAGTGGTAAATCACATTGGCTGTGGTGTGCAGGGTCCTGGGTTTGACCTTTGCAGAAGCCATTTATTTTGTTGCTGGGCGGCAGAACAAGGGCCATTGGATACAGAGTGATTAAAGCACTTTTAAGCAGTTGTGGGTGGGTGTGTGCATGTTTGTGCGACGGTAGGCTTTGCTATCTTCCGATTACAGTTTCTTAAATTCAGTTAGCTTCTACTGTACTTAATGTGTGTGGGCACTGCTTACACCCATGCAAATGCACATAGACTTGCTTACTGGTACCAATATATGTTTGCTACTGCTTATTTGTACTTACACCTGCTTACTAGTGCCCTTTTCATTATGACACTACCGCTTTTATTAAATGACATTAGTTAAACATTTCATGCAATACTTCAGTTCACATTTATGTTATTATGTAGGTTATACAGCAAAAAGATGTATAAATATGTTCATATACACATTCCACATGATATGTGCTATAGTGGGACTCAAACTGTGAATGCCTGTTCATTAGGCAGATGCTCTAACCGCTACACTATTGACATTAATGTTGATGTTGCATGTTTTTTTCTATTTGGATGATTTACATGTGCAAGCTACGCTAAGCAGAGGGCAGCGACTCGCAAACACACTGCGCTTCGCTTACACTTTCAATAATGAAGCAATACAAATGTAAAATAGGGACATGGGGAATCTAATTGTGATAGTTCTAGGGACAGGGGCTCAACATTTTACTACGTGCTTGTGTGTTTACAACTTTGATTTTATTTCAGTGTTCATGGACACTCTTGTATGCTTAGCATACATTTCAGTATCCATGGACACTGAATTAATTGCTTACTATTAGAGGCAGGCTCTAAATGTATGCATTGTGGGTTGTGCAACTGTGGGGGCATGTTTAAGCCTCCATAGAGCACTTAAACACATCCCCTGCACTCGCACACGTTTCCTGTGCATGTCAAGGGTGCGGCAGAGGGCCCTCATGAATATTCATATGGTGCTGCTGCACCATCTGTATGGAGGACTAAAACCGTCCTTGCGCCGAGCTTCATGAATCCCAGGGAAAGTTTTTGTAATGCTTTGTAAACCACTTACAAAACATCACAAGAACCACTTAAGCTGCACACATGCTTTCAGCAGCAGTATGTTCATCTGTTGTGAAAATTTGTACGAGACCAAGCAGTTCTGACTTTGTTGCTTGGTTGTTGAGATATTTAGAGAAATACAAAAGTTATGACAATATAAGTAAATAGCATAATTCTGCCAAGATATTTAGACAAATATAAACATTATGGTAATACAAACAATATTTGAACATTATTTAGAATTTCTTTATGTGCACAGGATGGGCATCAAGTATCAATGCAGTTGTGTTGCCCATCATGTAAACTTAAAGTGAAATATTTCAATATCCTGTATGTATCATGGCTTTGCAATTAATTTTTAACAAGAAATATCTCAGTTAAATTATCACATATGGCAAAGGCAATCATATATTCATATAAATGAAAACAAACCATATTAACATAATTTTAGTTGTAAACATTATACATCGCAAACCATATTGATAAAATTTTATTTGCAAGCATTATACATCACTTATAATCTATCAAGTCATTGTCAGTCAGCCATTACATATGTGTTTGCATTTGGGGGTAACCTATATCTACAAACTTGTGGTGTAGCCATGGGGACCCCCTCTGCAAACACATATGCTAATTTAGTAGTACATCACTGGGAATTGAACTATGTTTTCAAACACATTTTATTTCAGAAAGTTTTAATCTATAGGCATTTTGTCGATGACATTTTAATTGTATGGGATGGCTCAGTGGAGGAGTTTAATAATTTTAAAACCTACTTAGAAACCACTACCACGTTTCTTAGATTTTCAGTTGAAACCTCTTATTCTTCTGTAAATTTCCTGGATGTTAGTTCAAACATCAGGAAAGGTAAACTAATATTTACCCTGTTTAAGAAAAAATGTTGGAGGAATACAATCCTGAAATATGACAGCATGCATCCGCGTCATACTTTTAAAGGTATACTGAGAAGTCAGTTTATTAGATTAAGTAAAATTTGTATAGATGCAGATGATTTAAACAGAGAAGCAGATAACATGGTAGACATGTTTTTAGAAAGAGGTTATGACTATGACTTGGTAATGGAAGTTAGAAATAACGTCCTACCATTTGAGAATTTGACACAACATGACATTAATGATAATTATCATTTATTTAGTTTTAAAAGTGATATATATAATTATAAGGAAAGAGTATCTTTTATTACGACCTACACTAATGACTTTCTGAATATTAAGAAAATATTACTTAATAACTGGAAAGTCTTATTGCTAGATGAACCTACATTGAAAATAGTAGGCACCACTCCTCATATAACTTATAGGAGCAACAGGAATTTGAAATCTCTATTATGTGATAGAACACCTAAGATAATGCATGATCTGCAGACTCTAATTGATTCTTTTGGAACCTACCCTTGTCAACGCTGTAATTATTGTAAGTTCATTACCAAATACCAAGATTTTATACATCCAGAATTCAATTACACTTTTAAACCAAGATTTAAAGCCACATGTGACACTTCGGGATTAATTTATTTGGCTACCTGTGAGTGCTGTACTGCATTTTATATAGGACTCACCAAAAGGAAACTTAAAAATAGAATATATAACCATCAATACGACATAAAGAAGAAAAATGAATTGAACGCCTTAGCCAAACATGTAATATCTAATCCATCGCATTCTTTTGTATTTAGAGTGTTGCAAATTGTGGAGTTTACGGACAGAGGTGGTGACTATATAAATTTGATTGAGTTAAATGAATTAAAATGGATTTTTAAGCTTAGAGGCCATTGTCCTCCAGGCTTGAACAATTATATTACAATAAGATCTTTTCTTAACAATCGAAGATGATTCTAGAAGGCATAGTGTAAGGGATTATATATCACATTTATATTTATTTATTTATTTATTTATTTATTCATTTATATATTTCATTGTTAATTTTAGGGTTTATATATATATATATACATAAATGTTTTTATTTCTCATAACATACTATATTTAATGGTTTAAGAAAGTTTCCATTGCTGAATATCTTTAGTATTTACAGAGACGTGGTTATTAATGAATCTATAATATATGTTAATTTATTCTATATTTATTTATTTATTTAGGATGATTTGTCTAATTTATGCATAAATAAAAGGAAATTATTAACATATATTTTATGATGAATATTTAATATACATATATATTTAAATATTTTGAATGTTAGCATATTTGATAGGTGTTATATGTTTCAGTATTATAACCTTGAATAAAGATTGTTTTAGTTTTCTTTGACACTATAAATATATAAAATATACATTGACTTATTTTATTTGACTGTTTACATATCATTCAGTATATTTTATGGTATTTATATATATATATATATTTATTTATTTATATATATATTTTTTATACATATTTATATATTTATTATGAAAAAAACTTTTAATATTTCATTATATATTAAATGCGCCTTTTTGAAAGGGCTGAAGAAACAAGACAAGCATATATCATATACGAGTTATAAAATGTTATATATGAAACAAATGTTATATACTGAAACAAATGTTTTTTATATGTTCTCTTATATAGTTTTAAAATTTGTTTAAATATAAGCAAGTTTTATTGTACTACAAATGTTTCAATGTTTCAAGTTTGTTGTCTAGGTTTGCTCTATAGCTTTAAAAGAGCCCTTTCTGAAAATGGTTTGTTTTAATTAAATCAACAGTTAATTGATTAATTTATCCAATTAAACAAGTGCTTTTTGGCTAAGCCTCCCTATAAATATGCAGCTACTTTTTATATTAAATTGTCTGAAAGCGTGTATAGCATCTGTGCCACCGTTTGTCTTATTTGTTACCAATAAATTGTTTATGCAACGTGGAGAGTCAGAAGTTTCTTGCTCTATAATTTTAGTTGTAAACATTATACATCGCAAACCATATTGATAAAATTTTATTTGCAAGCATTATACATCACTTATAATCTATCAAGTCATTGTCAGTCAGCCATTACATAGCTCATTCAAATCCTGCCGTCTTTTAAATCTCTTTCCTCATTTACATGTATTGTTCCCACAATTCCCATTTTTCTGAGTAATTTGCTCCTACCATTTTCTAAAGACCTGATTCTAGTTGTTTTATCTCTGTTACTGTATTCACTACTTCTAGTAAAGTTGGTTTAGACTTCGATTTCCATTTTCTAGTAATTGCTTTTCTGGCAGCCACCAGAATTAAACATGAAAAAGCCTTACTATGTCTAGACAATTCAGACCTGTATCCCAGCTCAAAAAATAATTTCCTTAGTTACACCAATTTGCTCACCCAGTATCTCTGCCAGAGCAGCCTAATGGGAATCTTTACATCTGCCAGCTCATTACACTTCCAAAAAATATGTTCCCAATTATCTCATTCTTCTCCATCACACCTCTAACACTTGCGGTCAAATTGAGGAAAAATTCTTTGGAGTCTACTTGGGGTATACAAATACCCATGAAAACACTTCCAAGCAAAGATCCTAAATCTTCTATTCTTTGTGGCATATTTGGGAAACATACAGATAGCCCCCCCCCCATTGTTTCATTGTGAATTGATTATCCATTCTCTCTTCCCAATCCTTTCTAATCTTCTCTGATTGATTCTTGTAGTTATCATGCAATATTTTGTATGCTTTACTAATTAGTCCTTTTTTAACATCAGCTTCTCTTCTAGATTCTGCTAAAAACTCTACCAGTGCTGGTCTTTTGCTTATGCCTCCTATTTCTTTATCTTTGCCTGTACTCTGATATCAATCTTTCATAGGGAAGGCAATCATAGGGAAGGTAATCTCTTCCCATTCTGTTACCTTTCACACTCTAATTATTTGCTCCCAGTACCTTGGTTCTTTTGTCAGTTTTCTCCAAAAAATTCCAGCCCTCTCTTGCCTATTGTATGTAACCCTAATTGTAGTCATCCCTAATAGCAGACACTCCTTTTTCCATTCCCATGTTGGTTTAGTTCTTAGAATACTTTCTTCTACTTTATGAATACAATATTCTGTATGTTTATTGTTATTCTCCGTAAGGATCTGCATCCAAAATACAAGTGTCTCCTTTCTTGAGCTCCTCCCCCAGTTTCATCATCATCCCTTCCTACTTTAAATTATAGGTTTCCACATTTGATATGTTTAGGAGCCTTAACTGACTGTTTAGCTCTGATATACCCCTTCAAATCAGGTAATCCCAAACTGCCTTGTTCAATTGGAAAAATCAGGTTATTTCACTTGACTCTTGCCATCTTCCCCTTAAAGTCCTTCAGCTCTTTATTAATTGCTATCCACAACTTCTCTTCTGGATGATAAAAATATGTCTTAAGTGTGCATAAGATTAATGGGACTAAAAACATTTTAACTGCCTGTATCTTATTTATTTATTATTTATTTAACATGTGTTTGCCAGGATAGTCCGACTGGACAACAAGTGTCCGTTTTCAGCGGAGTCCTGGGGAGAAAAACGCCATAAGTTTACAGAGAAAAGAAAAATTTACAAGAGAGACATTACAGAGTAGTAGCATACAGATGGTAGACTTTACAGCTGTTAGTATACAATAAGAGGATATTCCCTTTTTTGGTTAAAAATACAAGTGTACAAAATATACAATGAGAGTAGATAAGAACCTGATAGAGCACTGCAAGATATTTCATAAATGAATAAGAGTATATAAATGTTTAAGTTTTCCATATATACATTCAAGCAAATATAAATGCATATATATATATATATATATATAGATATATACAGATATATATATATATGTATATATATATATATATATATATATACACACACACACACACACACACACACACAAACACACACTCTCTCTAACTCTCTCTCTCTATATATATATATATATATATATATATCTACACCCACACACACAAACACACACACACACATATATATCTATATATATATATCTATATATATATATATAATATATATACACACACACACAGCACACACACACAAACACACATATATATAATCTATATACACACACACACACACACACACATACATACATACACACACACACACACACACACATATATATATATATATATATATGTGTGTGTGTATATATATATATATATATATATATATATATATATATATATACATACAGACACACACACACACACACATGCATACACACACACACACACACACACACACACACACACACACACACACACACACACACACACACACACGTACATATACTCATATATAGGTTATTGCTCACGCATGGATAGGTATAGTTATAGTTGTATCTTGCTATCTGTATCCATAGAACAACCCTTGCAGTTCCTCAGTTTTTATATTATCTTTTTTAGTCTCTTCCGACATGTCCTTAGTTGCCACACCAAAATTCCTTTTTTAATCCATATTCCTAAGTACTTCATTTAATGATGTCCCAACAATATGGATATTGTTGAACCAGTTTTGTATGGGTACATCATTTACAGTATTGCCTTGGTTCAGCTTCATAAATGTTGTATCCAGAAAAGATTTAAAACTGCTTCAAAATGTTTCACAACACTGAAATGTCCTTCTTCTAGTTTTATCAAGCATAAGATGATATAATCTGCAAATAGAGACAACTTTTTTTGATTACTGTACCATTTATATCCTGAATTTCTGAGTCTCTTATTTTCTTTGTCATGGTTCTAAATATAGTGCAAATAACAAAGGGGAAAGAGGACACCCCTGCCTGGTTCTCCTGCTCAAACAGAAATTATCCAAGAGGAACCCACCCACTTTTATTTTTTGCCTTTGATCCCTCATATATTCTCCTCATCTGCCTTATAATTTTATCAGGAAATGCAAATACTTCCATTGCCCTGCTCATAAACTCCCAGCGTACTCTTTCGTTGCATCAAGACCCACCAACAACGTTAATATTTTCTTACACTGAGCTTCCCTCTGGATCATCAAAGTTCTGTTAATGCTGTCAAATTTTTACCTCCTCACCACAAAACCACATTGGTCCATATATATCTGTTTTGCATCACCTTTGCCATTCTCTTAGTCATTATAACCGTAAATTGTTTATAATCATGGTCTAGGATTAGAATGGGCCTGTATGAAGCTGGATCTGATGGGTCTTCACCCCCTTTAGGTATTACAGCCCACACCACTTTCTTCCAGAATGTTGGTACTTCTCTTCTCTTAAAATATAATTAAACAAAACCTTCTAGATCTTTATCTGTTTTTTTCCCTCTTAGCTTTCAGAATTCCAAAGGAATACCATCTATTGTTGGGGACTTTCCTGTCGATTGGTTATATATCACCATTTTTATCTTATCTCCTCCTATCCTAACTGTTATTATACCATGACCCCTTATTAATATTCCAAAACGTGCACGCTGATTGGCCAGCGTGCACGTTGTAAATCGAGTTATACTAATGGAAAAAGGTCCGTCGCCGGACTTTTCCATTAGTATAACTCTTTAAACATGTCTCGATATGTTAAATGGGTTAAACATAGCGAGACAGCTTTAAAATAAGCAACGGAGATGTCCGTTACTTATTTTAAAGCTGTCTCGCGATGCTAAACCTATTTAACATAGCGAGACAGGTTTTAAAAAGCGACGGAGAAAGCAAGATCTCCGTTGCTTTTTACTGTTTTGCTATGTTAAATGGGTTTAACATAGCGAGACAGTTAAAATAAGCAACAGACATCTCCGTTGCTTATTTTAAAGCAATCTCGCCATGTTAAACCCATTTAACATAGCTTAAATAAAAAAGCAACAGAGATCTTGCTTTCTCTGTAGCTTTTGCCCACAGCTCTGATGTACTGCGCAGGCGCGCCGTACATCAGAACTGCCATGGATCCCAGCCATCTGCGGAAGGGCAGTAAACAGGCATTATACTATGCCATTATTTAAGAAAAGTAATAGTTTCTTTTCTTAAATAATGTCATATAATAGCAATAACCACTTCTGGGTATGGGTAATGCTGTATTTACCCACGGTTGGCTTTGTTTGGTCCTCGGGCCTCGGAACCAAACCACGCCAACTGTGGGTAAATCCAGCATTACCCACACCCAGGCGTGGGTTATTGCTATAATAATTGAGCCTCATGTACCTCTAACCTTGGCATATTTAATTCTTTCAAAAACATTTCCATTTGTAACTTTTCTTGATCTCTGTTTCTCTGCTTTATACAGACTTTTAAAAATTTCCTAAATATTTCTAGTACCTCTACAGGATGTCTTGTTATCTTCCTTGTTGTAGGCGTCCTATGGTTGGCGACAACCCTTTTTACTTTTTGTTGTCTGAATTGTTGGCACTAAATGTTTCTGTGCTCTGGTATTATTATCAAAAAAACAGTTACTAAACATCAAAATTCATGCATGTTGTTGAGGTAATCCTTTATTCCCTGCAAAGCATTCTAAAATCGTTCCTCTTCTTGCTCTGTCAGATTCCCCCTATTCTGTAATACTTTAATGTTTGTCATTCTCTTTAAATAATTATTGTTACTTCTTAACCAAATAATTCTTGTTACTTCTTAAATACATCTGTGTTTTTTTTATTTCCACCATATTTTTAAACTCCACTTCAATTTTATACTCTCTAGCTATATTTTCAGAAGAAATTTCTATCTTCTCTAATAACTCCTGAATTATTTCTACTACCCATCCCATAAATTCATGTTTTTTCAGCAGATAAGTGGAAAAATGCCAGTGTCTCATTACACTGTGTTTTTATTTTAGTTATTTTTTAGTTATTGAATGCATATCAAAACTTTCGATTAAATGCACAGGTCCCTGTGAAATGTAAGTTCTGTGTAGCCTAGCCCAGTTTTTGTATCTTGGGGAATAATGTGTAAATTCACTCTAAACTTCTGCTACTGAACTGACATCTTCCATGGCAAATATGTTTATAAATTTCTTCAAGAATCTACCCTCCTTTGTTTATGTTCCCTTCTGCCCCCCCCACACCTCCCGACACATCTGCACTGCTGCAGATCAAATTCCATCCCCACCTGTCAGTAATATTCCTTGCTGAAAACTGAGCATTTCTCCCAGAATTTTCTTAAGCTCCATTACAGCAGTTTTAGTGGAATATAAATACATTCCAGTGTAATTATCCTCACTTTCCAGTAGCCGTTAATACTACAAATCTACCATTATTGTCTTTTTTATCCACTCTATTGGAGCTCCTCTTGCAGTTGATATATGCGCTCCTCTTTGTCCCAAGTATTCTGCTGCATAACCGTCCTGAAAACCTTTCTTTATCAAATTTACATGTTCAGTTCTTTTCAGATGTGTCTCCTGTAGCAGAGCTATTTATTCTTTTTTGTATCTGTGAAACCATTCACATTTAAAGATAATATAGAAAGTGTCATTATGCTAAAAGTTATTATTCCCACCTTTTGTGTGTAACAGCTTTTTTTGTTTAGTATCTAATTCCTGCTTTTATGTTACATGCATACACTAATATTTGGTGGGTTGATCTTTATACAGTTGTTTCTTTCATATCCATTTGAGCCTATTTCACATCTTACAAAACTTTCTGTTTTATTGAAAGCCCTCAAATAAATAAACTGGTTTTGCAATTACTATCAGTGAATTTACATATTATTACCCAGGATGCAAACACTGGGCTAGGCTACACAGAGCTTACATTTCACAGGAATCTCTGCATTTAATTGAAAGTTTTGACATGCATTCAATAACTAAAAAATAACTAAAATAAAAACGCAGTGTAATGAGACCCTGGAAAATGCTGTCATCTGTGTGGTCACAGAAACCTGGTTCAAAGCTGCGGAAAGCACCCCAGCCATACCTGGTTGCTCATCCTGTCATAGATTCAGACCCCAAACTATGGGTAGTAAAGCCAAAGGAGGTGGAGTTTCAATATATGTGTTAAAGACATACACACCTCCAGGCTGGTCTAACAGTATGATGCACAGGAGACACTCCAGGTGCAGATAACTATTAACAACACCCCTATACAAATAATAGCTAGCTACCGGCCCCCTGAATCTGACCCAAGATGCTCAAACTACCTATCTAAACCTCTTCGAATCTATCAAGATTCAACCCTTTACCCTGATCCTGGGTGACTTTAACTACCCAAACATAGACTGGAAAAACTACTCTTGCCAGAACACAAATACCCAGAGATTCCTAGATTTTGTAAATGAAAATGCTTTGGAGCAGCTAGTCAATACCCCCACAAGAGGTGATAATGTAATGGAATTGGTATTAACCAACATGAGTAACCACTGCAGCATCCCTGCAGTATCATCCTCCCTTGTAAGATCCGACCATAAAGCAGCCACGCTTGAAGTCACCATCTCCCCGATCCCCCTAATGCTAGGGTCAATCACAAAAACTACTCCAAAGCTGATTACAGCCTCTTGAGGGATGGTATAAACAGCTTCACAGCCCCCTCCTCCACTCTAGGAACTGGCACCAGTATCCAAAGCTATACCAAATTTCTATACGAACATTTACATAGATGCATTGAATCAGGAATACCCGATAGGACTAAATCATCCTCCACAAGAAAGAGTAAACCTGTCTGGTGGACATCTGCAATAAATAAACTATAACAGAAGAAAATAAATTGCTGACCAAGACCAAGAAGGAGCAGGTGCCCAGTTGGAAGCAATATCTCCTTAGCCTAAACAAGCAAATAAGAGCACTAGTGAGATCCTCCAAAGAAAACTTTGAGTCCAAATTGGCCACATCTACTAGAGACAATCATAAGGCCTTCAAATATGTCTATAATTTCAAAGGTAGCACCCAGATCTGTTCAGAACTGATGGTCAAAGACACCACATATACAAATGCTGTAGCTATAGCAAACTTGCTGGCTGACAGATTCAGCAAAATTTTTACCCCTCTGCCCCACCCCATCAGTAAATCAGGACATTCCCAGTACTTGCTCCAGTCTCCTTGTATCTAGCGATCAGGTCATCACTGCCTGCTCTCTCAAAGACAAGAAATACAGCCTCCATGGGACCTGATAACATCCCAGGCTGCATCCTACATGAACTCAGGCAGGAACGTGCAGCACCATTAGGCACCCTGTTCAACCAAAGCCTGAGTACTGGTTTTGTCCCAGCTGAGTGGAGGACAGCTGCTGTCATCCCTCTACACAAAGGTGGAGCATCCACTGATCTAGGAAATTATAGACCCATAAGCCTAACTAACCTGATCTGCAAGACCATGGAATGTATTATCATAGACCTCATAAACAAGGACATTGGCAACCACCAAACACTCTATCCCACACAGTTTGACTTCATCAAGGAGAGGTCATATCTGTTAAATTTGGTCGACTTTTTTGACACAGTCACCAAAGCCATGGATGAAGGGAAGACAGTGCACATTGCCTACCTTGACCTGGCGAAAGCCTTCGACATTATTCCCCATTCAGGCATAGTAGATAAACTCTCTCAACTAGGCATCAATCCATATGCTACCAGATGGGTGGCCAACTGGCTCACTGATAGAACCCACCTAGTGAAAATAGAGGAAGCCACCTCAAGCAGTAGACCTGTATCAAGTGGCATACCCCAGGGTTTGGTCTTGGGGCCTCTGTTATTTGGGATATACTTTTCTGAGGTACAGGCCAAAACCAGTGGACTATGGCTGACCAAGTTTGCAGATGACTGCAAGTTGGGAGTTGTCATCAATTCCCCTAGTGACGTGGACATCCTCCAACAGGGTCTCACCCAGACAAATGACTGGTGCCAGAAACATGGTCTCAAGCTGAATACAAAAAAATGCATCATCATCCCCTTTGAGGAGAGAGATGTCCCCACAAATTATCACATTAATAACAATGAAGCATGCATTCAGTTGTGAGGGATTTGGGCACCCAGATTGATAGCAGCCTGACTTTTGACCACCATGTTGCTTCTATTGTACGGAAAGCTTTGTACATGGCCCACCTCATAAGTAAGGGTATCTCATCCAGGGACAAGGAGGTCATAAAATCTCTGTATTCTTCTCTTGTAAGGCCTATTATTGAGTATAATGCCTCATTCAGCATGTACCTCGCAAAGCACATGCAGCAGCTGGAGAGACCACAGAGGTTCCTCACCAGGAGAATCCAGGGCCTCAAAAATTTACCATCCACAGATAGGCTAAAAGCCCTATGCCTCTACTACGTTTCATACAGACACCTCAGAGGTGACCTCTGTCTGGCATACAAGGTGATCTCAGACCCCGCCTTGATGGGACTGTTGCATATCCACAAGTCAAGCTCCACTCGAGTAACCTGCATACACGGCCTCAACCTTGTCTGTGACATCAATAGGACTTGCTGGAGGGACAGATTTGTGTCCCAGAGACTCCCCCATCTATGGAATAAACTCCCGCTCCGTGTCAAGCAGAGTACCTCTTTACCCCTTTTTAAGCACAATCTGGATAACTGGATGGGAAATAGAAAATACATCCCTGGGATTCTACCCATGTCTCTGCTGGACAGGGGCATTGGGTGCTGATTTATCTGTGCATGGGCTAAACTCTTGGCTAGGCTTATAAGGGCCTCAAGGCCAATAGCCTAGTAACTTCCTATGGTCCTATGATCCTAAATATGAACAGGCAATATCAGAAGCCCAGTAATGTGGCTAGGATGATCATAGAGAAATGCTAGAAGATGTTACTATGGTTTAATTAGCTAAAACCTAGTCACAAGGTCATGTGCAAGTATATGGGGACAGGATAATATATAGAAGAGTCAACTGAAAGAAGATGAAATATTAAGGGAGAGAACAATAAAAACACTGGCACAAGTTAGACAACTACAACAATGTAAGAGATTAATTAATTGCAGCCACTGCAATAATTAACATAGTCAAACCTAGACTATAATTAGAATGATGGCAGTTTTATGCTGAACCTGTAACATTGATCAGTATTTGAAATACACTATGCATTTTTGTCTGTACAACTGGAAATAGCTGCAAAGTGAGAAAATGTTTATGAAAAACAAATTAAACTTTAGCACTCTTCAAGAGTTATGCCATAATCTCAGATGAAACAGTAACAAAATAACTGAATGAGATTGTGAAGGCTGGAATTCTGTAAAACAGTAACCCTGTTGTAAGATGAGCACCTCTGAAAGTGATGGCATAACGAAATATAATAGCAATAAATAAGAGGTTAACATGCAGTTACTCATGTAGGCAACTGAAAAATTACCATGCATTTATTTACAGGTGGAAGTAAGCACAGCAGCTGCTAACTTTCAGTGTCTTGAGGTAGTTTGCTTCTAGCATCTCTCTAAGCCATCTTAACTGTTCATGATGGTTGTAGTTAGTTAGTTACTTGGTTTTTGTCAGCACCTAAAAAGTGAACTTTATTGCTTTTGCACTGCCTCATCTACTTGTGAAGTACATTTTAGTCAACAGATGTGTTTTGTTCAGCTTGTTATTTTATCTATTTAGAAAGACTGCTATTTTTGAAAAATGCTCATCACACACTTGTCATTTTAAATGTTATGAGTAAGGGACATGTCACCTGCTACCCAGTGTGGATTATTTGCTTTGAACTAAAAACTTGAAAATTTAATTTATTTGTTTAGGGTATTACAAAATTTTGTGTAATATGTTGTTATTTGATTGTTTACCTCCATGCATGCATTATCTATTGGTGTTCTATCTGTAACATCTTGCTTGTTTAAAATGTTTAGTCTCAGGTACTGTTTCACTTTCTGTTATATTATCATGGTATAAAATGTCCGTGCCACTATCTCCATCTCAGTTGTTCAAAGTGAAAATACTTATTTTAATATTGTATTCATTTATTAACCACATAGGCCCATAAGGCACAATTGCATGTCTACAGCTGTAACCCAGGTGCCAAGTCTGGTTAAACGACTTGCTCAGAATCACAAAGCTTGCATGTGGAAACTGACAGATCAACCCCTGACTACAAAATAAAGATTGTTATTTTTTTCTGTCCAATTGCTTAATAATGAGATGTGCAGTAGCAGTCAATTTATCAAAATCACTAATTGGTTTCTATATTAGGGATTCTCAGAAGAGTTCACAATCTTAACCCCAAAGTTGTTTTCTTTTGGACTCTATTGAAAATGGTTTCTCCTAAGTATGTATGAACAAATTAATGCAGAAGACCAGTGTGGGCATAATTTAGTCACTCAGTTTGTTAAACTTGTGTTTCTGAGTGGTCATATCTCACAGTCTTACTGGAAGTGGAAGAAGTTATTTCATTGGATATCCAAATTATATGCTAAATAGATGTCTAGATTTTTTTGCCAGATGTACCAACTTTCCATGAGCAGTGTCCAGATTTTCATTGTCTGCAAGTCAAGAGGTATGCTTCCAACTTTTTGTCCACTTCCATGTCTTGAGTCATTGCCATAATCAGTACTAGCACCTAATGTGGATGTATGGGCATAATGTCATTGTCAACCTCCATGTCTTGGGTCATCCCTGTAGTCAGTGCTAGTACCAGATGTGAGTATATGGATGTAGCCTGTGTCTTTGATGCAGACTGAAATCAAAATGTAATGTGCATGCAGGTGTGGGAAACTTCTGAATCACACACAACCACATTACATGCCACGGTAAAACTCATTTACTAGATGGTATGTCCCTTTTTTAATTTTTCCAGATGCTTTGCATTTTACAATGCCATGATGGAAATGGACCCCATTCATAACTTAGGTTATGTTTAAAGTACATGAAATTAACATTGCTCAAGTCTTTGATGTTAGCCAAGAGTACAGCTCCTTCTGCAGTTCATACATTGCTACATGTTCATAGCACATTTAAGTACAATTATAAATTCTTTTTTATTAGTCCTGTTGCTCCAAATACTGTTGGAACTATCTGGGTAGCTTTCTTCTGTATTGCTCTCATTTCTGTGTGCAAAACCTGGTATTGGTTGACTTTGTGTCTCTCTGTACGTAAGGCACTAAAAATCACTGGATGTAGCAGTTTCATAGGTTCATAGGTTGGTACTAGGCTATCGGCCCTAGGGCCTATACAATCCTATAATAATTCCCTGGCTATTTCTTCCCACAGTATTTACTTCCCTGGACCCCTGTCTAGCAGGGTGACTGATGTGATCCCTGGGCTGAATTTTCTATCTCCCATCCAATCATCAAGGTTCCTTTTGAAGTGGGCCAAAGAGGCACTCTGCTTGACATGTATGGGCAGTCTATTCCATAGTCTGGGGAGTCTCCCTCCAGCATGTTTTGTTCATTGTGATAACAAGGTTTAGATCCTTGGACCGTGTGTCTCTGAGAGATTGGGATTTCTTTAAGTGTAGCATGTCCAACAGCTCTGGATTTGACATGGCTTTGTATGTTAACCAGAGATCGCCTCTGGTAGACGGTATGCCACAGAGTATAGGTGGAGTTTTTTTAGATGGTCAGCATAGGGCATCTGCTTTAGGCCTGTGATTCTTTTGGTGAGCTATTTCTGTGGCCTTTCCAGTTGTTGCAGAGATCTTGAGAGGTACATACCGAATGGGGCTTTGTATTCTATAATGGGTCTAATGAGGGATGAGTACAGTGGGACAATGATCTCCTTTTTTCTGGATGAAAAGCCCTTAGTGATGAGGTGTGCCACATAGAAGGATTTCCTGACTGTTGTGGCGATGTGGTTATCGAAAGTGAGACTACTATCCACCTGTGTCCCTAAGTCTCATATCATACTTTCGGTGTTTAGTGTACTGCCACCTATGTGGTAATTCATGGGTACATGTTTTTTCTCAAAGGGGATAACTATACATTTCTTGGCACTGAGCTTGAGCCCATGGCTCTGGCACCAAGCATCTGTTTCTGTAAGGCCCTTTTGTAGAATATCCACATTATTTGGGGATTCAATAATGGCTCCCAGTTTGCAGTCATCTGCAAACTTTGTTAGCCAGAGTCCCTTGTTAGCCTGTACTTCAGAGAAGTAGATGCCAAACAAGTGTGGTCCCCACTCCACTTATCACTTGTCTGGAGTTGGATTTGGAGTCGGCTACTTTTTCAATGTGGGTTCTGTTAGTAAGCCAGTTAGCAACCCATCGAGTGACGTAGGGATTAATGCCCAGCTTAGTAAGTCTGTCTATAATTCCAGAGTGGGGGATGATGTTGAAGGCCTTGATGTGGTCTAGATAGGCTGTGTGGACCACCTTACCCTTGTCCACAGCTCTGGAGACTGATTCGAAGAAGTCAATCAGCTTCAGGAGACAAGATCAGCCCTTCACGAACCCAAACTGCATGGGGTCCAGTGTTTGAAGGTTGCCAATGTCTTTGTTTATAAAGGATCCATAGCCTTGCAGATCAGGCTCGTCAGACTGATGGGGCGGTAGTTCCTGGGATCAAAGGTGGATCCCCCCTTGTGGAGTGGGATAACTGTAACTGTGCACCACTCAGTGGGCATGAAGCCGAAGGTGAGGCTATGATTAAACATTACGCTTAGGTGGGGTGCCAGTTCATTTTGTAGTTCATGTAGTACACAGCCTGGCATGTTGTCTGATCCCATGGATGCTGTATTCTTAGCTTTGGAGAGTGCTTTTTTCACCTGTGTGGATGTTATGACTGGAATTTGGCAGTTTTTCAGTATTGAGATGGGCCCTTTAGGGGGTGAGAGGGGGGTGAAGTTTGCACTGAGTCGATCAGTCAGGATATTGGCGATATCCTTGGGATCAGTATATTTAATGCCATTCTGTTGTAGCTCAGAGCAGATCTGAGCATTGCCATTTAGATTCTTGACATAACTATAGAATGCCTTTGGTTGCCTTTGGAATCTTTGGCAATTTTATTTTCGTAACTAGCTTTGGAGGATTTTATGAGGGATCTCAGCTTCTTACTGAGGCTTGTAAGGGAGTTTTTTGCATCTTAGGATTTTCCTCTTTTCTGTAATAGTTTCTTCCTTTTATTGTAAAGTTTGTTTATGGCAAGGGACCACCAGATTGGCTTCCCTTTTTTTGGAGGAGAGCATCTTGGTTCTATTAGTGATGGCATGATTCATGCATGAGTGGATGTGCTCATACAGTGCCTTAGTGTAGGATTCAGCAGTCGAAATTTCAGTTCCCATCTGCATGGGTGTAATGAAGTTTGTCACTTCTGACTTGAGTAGCATGAAGTTGGCTTTGGAGAAGTTTTTTACGGAGATTTCCTTACTGGGGGCTGGGGGTGGGATGTGGATGTCAAGGGTTATTAGCTTATGGTCAGACCTAACCAATGAGGGGGTGACCATAGGTGTGGGACATCAATTTCCCATGTTGGTAATGGCCAGGTCTGGGATATTGGAGCCCCTGGTGGGACTAAGAATTAGTTGATCTAGGGCATTGGAGTTTATGAATTCCAAGAACCGTTGGTCCAAGGTGTTGGTACATGAGTAGTTTTCCGAGTTAATAGCAGGGTAGTTGAAATCACCCAGTATTAGTGTGTTTGGTTGTATCTTAATATTTTCCAGTATGTTTAGAAAGGTGTAGTGAGAATCTTGGGGCATGGTGGGGGATCTGTAGCAAGCTACAATTTTGATTGCAGTCTTACCTAGTGTTAGTTGCACCTGGAGAATTTCAGATACATTGTGTTGCATTGTGTTGGGCAACTAGCCTGGTGTTGTGAATATGAACACTCCTCCACCTTTAGTGTTTTGGTCCTGGTTTGATGGCCGAAAAGTGTGGTAAGAGTTGTAGCCTGGTATTGCAGGGGTGCTCTTTGGAGCCTTGAACCAGGTCTCAGTTATTGCACAGATATCAATGTTCTCAATTTTTAGGAGTGCCTCGAGAGAGTGCATTTTGAGGTTTAGACTTCTAGCATTGAGTAGCATTACCTTCAGACTTTGCAAGCTTGTATCTGTTACAGTGGTGGTTTTGTCCTTTGAGAGGTAGCAAGAGCCTTAGCCAGTAACCTGAATCCCAGGGGCGACAGGTGCAGACCATCTCTGGCAAAGCATCGTGGTCTGTCGATCATGTCGTCCCAGGCAGACAGATAACGGATCCCCTTTGAATGACACCAGAAGCTTAGCCAATTGTTAAGGTCAATCATTTTGTCCTTATTCTGGGTGAAGGCAGGATGCTACTCAGGGCTAGGGTCATACCTGCCTGGGCCACATGATCCGAGAGCTCTTCCATGTCTCTTTTCATGTAGTCCAGGGAGGTACGTCTCAAGTCATTCACTCCAACATGGATAATGACAGAGTCATATTTGTACTTGTTGTGGAGTGACTTGAGTGCATGCATTATGTGGCGGATCCTGGCACCCGACAGGCAGCTGACAGTAATTTTCTCCTTGTTCAACCAGGTGAGTGGGATATCAGTTTGCCTGATTATCGAGTCGCCTATGACTAAAGTGTTGGGTATGTTGTCTTGCCTTAGGGGCTGTTGTTGGGTGGCACAATGGTGTTGTGAGCTATGTGACACTTTGGTTGTGATTGGTGTTTGTTTGTGTTCCAGCTTCAGAGGTCCTTGTTGCTTTAGCATGTTACTGTTAAGGGCCTCCACATATTTGGATTTAGTATTGCTATGCGTGGGTGTTGGTGGTGTGGGTTTAGAAGGGCTCTGTGTTGCTTGAGGTGTAGTGTGTGTGTTAACCTTCTTCTCTTGACTGTCTAGTACACTCTTGGGTGGAGAGAGCTTTGCTTCCAGTTTGACTATGAATTTGCATCTCTCGCAGGTTGTAGTGTTGGGTGGTAGGAGGAGAGGGTTGTCTGTGTACATGAGGCAATTGTTGCATTGCCCCAGTATGCCCAGATTCACCAGGTGGACAGGAGAAATCACCGAAAGCTGACCCTTGGACATGCCTGGTTTGTGCTTTTTTTTTTTAAGTACAAAATCTGTTTTCCCTTACCTTAGCAAGGTACTTTGCAATTATAGGCTGTTTGGTGCCTATCCTGATTAATGCTGCTGTAGCCTTTTTTCTTGACCTACTGCATCTGGTTTTGTTGCATCTGTTTGTTTCAACTGTTGTTATTGGCAGGTCCCATGTGATCCGAATGTCATCACTGTCAATAATTCTTTGTGGTTCACATTTCTAGTGCTTCTCAGCTACTTCTGTATCATATTATTTGCACAATCCCAGTGTCACATTATTCTGCCTTTCAGTACACAGATACTCAGTCATGAGTGTGTCACATCCAGCAATGTGATATGCAGCTATTTCCAGTATTTGTTACAGAACCTGCATTGGTCTATATCTCCCACTTTTTCAGTAGACTGTAAATAAACGTGACTGTAGCCTAGTATTTTGAGTGATCATTATTGGCCTTTCACCCCCTCTTAGTCATTCATGTAGCAAGTCTTGGTCAACATGTTCTTCTAGGAGTTTTCTGTACCTGCCACTATATTTGAGGACTATCCATTTTCCTTTCCATTTCTTCTGGTCCCTTTCTTTATAATCTTCTTTTGCTTTTTGACACTTTCAGTTGCTGTCCAATTTTCATCTATGTCTGATTTGATTTCCATTACCATTCCATCTGGAAATGCTTCTGATAAAAAAAAAAAAAAAAAAAAGTCTTTCAGCGTTTCATTTGACTGCAGGGAGGACATGCAGACTTCACACAGAAGGTGTTCCTACTCAGAATTGAACCATAGAACCTCTTGGTGTGAGTGACAACACTAACCGCTGCACCAGCATGGCTGATTTGGAAATGCTTCTGATAAACTAAGCAAAGATGTTCTCTTAAACTTCTTCTTTCCATGCTTCAGAACTTTCACTATGCTTGGATCTGATGATGTCAGCAAATATGCATGCTGTCCCACGATTGCAGAATTATACATGCAATCAGTTTTGAGGAGGCCCATACCTCCTTCAGACTGAGAGGTATATAATTTTGGTAAATGCTGTTTTTTTATATCACTTGGTAAGCATGAACCATTTTTTGTTGTTTTTCTTGTCCAAGTGATTCATTGATGTTTGGGGCCAGTCAATCACACCAAAGCTGTAAGTTAGAAGAAGCAAACTGATTTACAGATTGGAATTTATTGCTAGATATTAAGGCAGTTTTCAGTTTTGGATTTAGTCTTCTAAAGTATTCCTTACTGAGATTTGTTCTCATTTGTTCATGTTTTATTGCCAATTCTTCATATATTCCCAAGTATTTGCACACTTCTTCCTGCTGACTTTCCTTTGTGTAACATTCCTTTTCCCAGGTTGATATTTTCTTGTTGCTGCAGCTACTCTCCTGTATGAGTGGCCATCATTCATTATTCTTAGGTGAGAAGTATAATATTCAGGGGCTGTATGATTCTTTTTCCCCACTGACCCCCTCTAACTTAGCCACTTCTGGACATTCCACCATATCAACAGAAAGCTTATTTCTCTTCTAAATAAAAGAGCCATCCAAAAGGTCCCACCAGATGAGACAAAGTCAGTATTTTTTTTGAGATTCTTTTGGTTCCAAAGGAAACCAAGGACCAGGGTATTCTTATGCCTCAGCGACCTAAACAAGCATAAACCATAGACTCTGTTTAGGATGGTCATGGTATAAGTGATCATACCGTTTGTATAAGCAAATGATTGGATGTGGTCTGACAATGTCCATAATGCTTGTCTCCACATCAAAATAGACAAAGCGTCTGGGAGATATTTCCATTTCCATTTGGAACTAATCACATTCATTGCAGAGCCCTGCCCTTCAGCATCACCACAGCTCCTTAGGTGTCCATCAGGTACATGGTGGTAGTCACAGCTCACCTCCACCTTCAAGAGCTGCACATTTCCATACCTGTATGACTAGCTCCGTGCTGCCACAGGAAAAGATTTCTTAATCAAAACCAGTGATTACATGCTTCAGATATGTCTATCCTTCAGCATATCTATAAACTACAAAAACTCAAGCCCACAACCAACTCAGGCAAATCACTTCATAGGATGCCACCTGGAAACACCAAGTTGCATAGTTTTTCTCCCCAAAGAAAGAGTCCAGATTTTAAGGAACTCCTTCTGAAACTTACTTCATTTCCCTTTTCACCAGTGATCTAAGTCCTTCAAGGCATAGGACTGATGGCTTTTTCCATATTCATGGTGCACCTTGCTCGATTTCACATGAGAATGCTTCAGTGATTACTTAGAGCACAGTTGTCTCAAGTGTCCTGTTATCCCTCTGCTCCAATGATAATCACCCATCTTTGCAGAGTTTACTTGCAGTTGTAGCTAGCTTCCCCCCTTCTTTCTCCAGGGAGGACAATGCTCGATGCCACCTCCTGCAGTGGTAGAAACCACATGGGTTCAGGCACCTAGACAGCGAGACATTTCCCTGTGGTACATTTGACGGGGGACACATGGCTGAAGTGACATTCAGCTGCAGAGAAATATGGCTGTTTGCAAATTCCCTGTGGGCAAAGAGAAGCATACACTGCCATGCCCACAGCTTTAATAACCAAATGCACAGGGGGAAAACAATGTCCATGGTCCCCATGGGAACATGAGACAGCAGGCAATATGGTAGGCATCAGCAGCAGGCTGGCCAGAGGGCATACCAGTGGCAGTAAAAATGCAGTGTACAATGGGCAGTGCCTTTATAATTGGAGTGTGTGGACCACTATCTCCTTCACAGTGTCTAGGAAACATTACCTAAAATGCATACTGGAGCATGAATGTGACTACAGTAGCCTGCAAGATTTCCTCCATGCTGTAGCACACTTCTATGTGCTGTAGTTATATAAGTATGTACTGTACACTGAGCACAACACTCATTACTTCTTCTGCCACCATTCATCTGGTTATTAAAGCTGTGAGCATGGCAGGGTGTGCTTCTCTTTGCCCACAGGGAATTTGCAAACAGCCATATTTCTCTGCAGCTGAATGTCACTTCAGCCATGTGTCCCCAGTCAAATGTACCACAGGGAAATGTCTCGCTGCCTATGTGCCTGAACCCAAACCACACACACCTCCTTATTGGTGTGGGGGGACATTATCAGGGAGGATGGTCTAAGGTACATGGACACAACAAGACGTTAGCCTTCACATCAGTTTCCTGGAGATAAGAGCAATTTTTCTTGCATTGCAGGAACCACAAGACTTCCTACCTCCAGGGGTGATTTCTATAACATGAGCATGGTTTGGTGCATCATTAAGTGGGGAGAACCAGATATTACCCCTTACGTCAAAAAGCCATGAAAGTGTAGCAGTGGGTGATTGCTTCATGTTACTTCCTGATAACATAATCAACTGGTTGCATAGCAGATTTTCAACCACTGGGACCACCCTTGCTGTGACATTTTTGCCTCCCCAGTCAATACCAAATGTGGCTACTTCTTTCCCTTGATTACCCCAAGGAAACAGCTCCCAAGAGATGTTCTTGTCTGATGGTGGCCTTCAGTGCTTTTTTATGCATTTCCTCCTCCTCCTGTAATATTCACAGTCATACAGAAGTCAGTACACTGCAAAGAGACTGTGAACCTCATTGCACCTTACTGGATCATAGCTTTATTTGTATGCTGCTTGTTTGTTTGCTTGTTATTTCCCTGAAAAGCTAATTCCACATAAAACACGGCTTTTCAGCGCTTCTGTGGATCCCTAGTGATATCTGCATTGCTTACTGTACTTGTTTCCCTGTTTCACTTGAAAGAAAGTTACTGTTTGTCATTTTTGCATTTAAGTTACCTGAAACACATTGCATTTAAGTTATCTGGCACTTGCTCACTAAAGCAATTATATAAGTCAGCACTAAAATATTAAAAGCACTACACCCTCACAAACTCCCCTTGAGTACCTTGTTCCTCTTTGGCCGTTTTTTTTCAATTATAAAGGAATTCCCAATACTATTCTAGCATGTCCAAAGGTCAGTTGTCAATCTCCTCTCCGGTCCAGCTGGTGAATCTCGGAATCTTGAGGCAATGTTACAACTGCCTCATGTACACAGACAATCCTCTCCTCCTCCCAACAAATTCCAACACATGTGAAAGATGCAACCATATAGCCATACTGGAGGCTAAGCTCTCTCAACTCAGTACTTGCGAAACCAGTCAGGAGGAGAAGGAAACCACACTCACTACAATTCCAATCTCACATAGATCTACCACGACAGCAAACCAAACACATAAACACACAAAAACATACTCGGAGGCTTTAAATAAAAATCTGCCTAAGCAGTAGAGACCTCCAAAGCAGTCACCCAAGCAACCGCTACCCCAAAACAAAACTCGTGCAACACATAGCTCACAAAGCCAGTGTGCTGAACAGTCACAGCCCTTAAGGCTAAACAACACACCTGATACACTTGTAATAGGTGACTCTATCGTCAGGCACACTGAAGTCCCGCTCACCAGGCTGAACAAGGAGATGGTCACGGTGAACTGCCTGTCGGGCGCTAGGATCCGCCACATAACACAAGCACTCAGGTCACTCCAAGGCAAGTACAAATATGACTCATTGTCCATGCTGGTGTGAATGACCTGAGACGTACCTCCCTGGACTACATGAAAATAGACATAGAGGAGCTCTCTAAGCATGTAGCCCAGGCCAGAATGACCCTGACCTTGAGTAGCATCTTACCCTCACCAAGAATGATGCCACAATATGAAGACAAGATGATCAATTTCAACAATTGGCTTAAGTATTGGTGTCATTCAAAGGGGATCCAATGCCTGTCAGCCTGGGATGACATGCTCGACAAGCCACGATGCTTCGCTAGGGACGGCTTGCACCTGTCACCCCTGGGCTTTCAGATATTGGCAAAGGCTTTTGCTACCCCCATAGTGCCTTTTTTAGGCAAGGCTCAAAAGACAAACCCACCTCCATAGGTATCACAAGGGATAAGAAACTAAGAGTAATGCTACTCAATGCCAGTAGTCTAAACCTCAAGATGTACACACTCGAAACTCTCCTTAGCATGGAGAACCTCGAAATCTGTGCAGTAACAGAAACCTGGTTAAAGGCTCCCGAGAGTACCCCAGCGCTACCAAGTTATACCTCATACCACGCTGCTGTTCGTGAATGTTATTTCAAGAATAAATGGTCCATTATTGCTGAGAATTGTTGAGCGTTTCATCTTTCTACAGCGTGGATTTTGTCAGTGAATTTGCTGTGGTACAACCGAATTGTCGTGTTCTTGAACTTCCCGGACTTACAAAACCAGTTTGTATTGTTTTTCTTGGTATACCTCATACCATGCTTTTTGGCCCCAAAACTTGGACCGTACTACAAAAGGAGGGGGAGTATCAATGTTCGTCAAAGATACCCACACCTCCAGGTTGGTGGCACAGCACGAAGCATCAGAGACTATCCATGTGCAACTAACAGTGGGTAAAACTGCCTTACAGTGTATAGCCTGATACAGACCACCCTCCCAAACCCAGGAACCCCACTCAGCCTTCCTGAGAACACTGGAAAATATGAAGGTCTCTCCAAACACCATTATATTGGGTGACTTCAACCACCCAAACATAGACTGGGAGCATTACTCTATCTCCAACACCCTAGCCCAAAGGTTCCTAGAATTTATAAACTCAAATGCTATGGAACAACTTGTTACCACTCCCACAAGAGGGGAAAACATACTGGACCTGATCATCACCAACATGGGGACTCTATACTCCAGACCAGAAGTGTATCCCTCACTGGTAAGATCAGACCATAAACTAATCTCACTGGATATTCACATCCTGACTCCACCCCCTGCCCAGAATACCACAGTGGAAAAACTTCTCTAAAGCAAATTTCACACTCCTCAAAACCGAGGTGGAATCCTTCAAAGCCCCAGGGCCTGAAAAATATGGCCCAGACCGCAGAATCCTTTATAAACGCATTCTATGAACACCTTCAGGAATGCATGGATCATGCAATCCCAAATAAAACCAAGACCCAGTCCTCCAAAGGCAGACGTCCTGTCTGGTGGACCCCAGCCATAAACAAACTATACAATAGAAGGAGGAAGCTACTACATGATAGAGCAAAATCCCAAAAAGGGAAGGCATCTCTGATCAGTATTAGCAAAAAACTATGGGCACCCATAAAATCGTCTAAGGCCAGCTTCGAGAGAAAAATTGTACAGGACACTAAGGATAATCACAAGGCTTTCTTTAGTTATGTTAGGAACCTGGGTGGGAATTCCCAGATATGCTCAGAATTAGTCTAAAATGACAAAAAATACACTGAACCCACAGACATTGCCAACATCCTACCTGACAGGTTCAGCGCAAACTCCCCCCCTCTTCCCACCAAAAGGGCAAATTTTTATCCCAGCAGAGTGCTGTCCCCCTGACATCTCAGATGCTCAGGTAAGAGCTGCCCTCTCCAAAGCAAAAAAACACAGCATCAATGGGGCCAGACAGTGTCCTGGGCTGTATCCTACATGAACTCCAAGAAGAGCTAAACCCAAACATAAAACTACTGTTCAATCTCAGCCTTACTTCAGGATATGTACCCAAAGAGTGGTGTATAGCAACAGTGGTCCCTCTCCACAAAGGTAGTGCCTCAACAGATCCTAGAAACTATCTGACTAGCTTGGTCTGCAAAGCTATGGAAAGGATCACCATGGACCTCATAAATAAAGATATTGGGGACCTACAGACACTGGATCCTACCCAGTCCGGCTTTGTTAAGGGCAGATCCTGCCTCTTAAACCTAGTTGATTTCTTTGAAACAGTCACCAAGGCCATTGACGAGGGGAAGGTGGTCCACACAGCCTACCTGGACCTCGCAAAAGCCTTCGATACAATACCCCACTCGGGCTTATAGATAAGCTCACCAGCTTAAATATAAACCCCTATGTCACTAGATGGGTTGCAAACTGGCTCAAAGACAGAACCCACATGGTTAGAATTGCTGGAGCCATGTCAGACTCCAAACCAGTTACAAGTGGCATCCCCCAAGGCTCAGTCCTGGGACCTCTCTTGTTCGGTATATATTTCTCGGAGGTACAGGCCAACATGGAAGGACTGTGGCTGACTAAGTTCACAGATGACTGCATACTGGGTGCCATAATTGACTCTCCAGCCGACACAAGCATCCTCCAAAAGGGCCTCATAGAAACAGACAACTGGTGCCAGAGCCATGGCCTCAAGCTAAACGCCAAAAGTGTATAGTCATCCCCTTTGGCAAAACAGTGCCCACAAATTACCACATAGGTGGTAATCCATTAAGTACAGAAGTAATTAGGGACCTGGGGACCCAAGTTGATAGCAATCTCTCATTTGACAACCACGTGGCCAAAGTGGTTAGAAAAACATTTTGTATAGCCCACCTAATCATGAAGGGATTCACATCTAGATCAGGGGAGGTCATCGTGCCTCTTTACTCATCCCTCGTCAAGCCCATAATTGAGTACAATGCCCCTTTTGGGATGTACCTTGCCAGACACCTGCAGCAACTGGAAAGACCCCAAAAGTACCTCACCAAGAGGATCATAGTGCTCAAACAGATGCCATATGCTGCCCAGTTAAATTGCAAAACAAGGGATGTGCCCTCAGTTTGGAAGAAAATGAGCTAAGAGAAGAGATGCTTGATTTAATAGCCACAGACAGATGTATTGAAATCAATGAAATAGACTGCAGATGGTTAATAAAACCCAAAACGTCATAAGTCTGATAAAACAAATGAACATAGTAATTAGGACTGTCCATAGAGATCCATGAGATATAACAGAAGTAAACAGGATATATTACTGTGCACCTAAATTAATTAATAACTGATAAAGTTTTACCACAAGAACACAGGGTAGTAAGGGAAAGGAAGGGGAGAAATCGAATACCATCATGAAAATATCAAACAGAGAAAATTTTAAAGCAGTTAAGACAAGAAGTTTCACTGTTAGAAGACTATAGAAGAAAGCTGTATGTGATAAAAACAATGGGCAGTATCAGAACAGAGCACTGATTCTGGACACACATTTAAGTTTCTAGTTATAGGCAGGGCATCTGAGAATATCAGAGGTGGTGACATACGAAATGTCACAGAAAACCTAGAAGCAGAATGGATAGTAAGGTTGAGAGCCAATACTGATTTTGGAATGAATGAATAACTGTTCCCCTCAAGCCTTTATTAAAGAAAATACCTTTCTCTAGGTGAAATACGTGCAATAGGTATATATAGTAAATAATTATACATATTTTGTAGAGTATGTATTGCAATGTTTTATATCTTTTTACATCTTTTTTAAAACTTATGTACTGTATTTAAATGTTTAGTCAAATATAGGCACGTAGATGTATAATATCTTTCTCTTGAACATTTTAACATGAGTGCAGCTTTAAGGTGATGTCACTACTTAAATTACTTCAGGTGTTTCTGTAGTTAAACCATTCCTGTTTGAACAGTTGTTAGCATCTGAAGAAGTGGGATTTGTACCTATGAAACCACTTGTGCTTCCTTTTTGTGGATTAAAACTGTGGTTTTAAACTGGGAACTACAGCCTCTTCATTGGGTCCTTTTGGTTTTTATCTTATTATTGGATTCTGCTTTGTTCTTGGACCTGACTGCTCACAGAGTGTGGTAATAGTTTTGTTTTTTGTTACCTTTATAGGCCTAAGCATGCAGCCCAACCCATTTGTGTCCCTATATATCATGGGCATATATGGGGGGGTGGTGGTGTTAGGAAGTTTCTAGAGGTTATGTGGGGGGATATGTTAGTTTGGGTATTACTGTCTGTCTGTGTCCATGGTGAATTTCTAATTTCCCATGCATTGGTCAGTGTTACACTTAAATAGGGATAGGGATGAACTCTGCTTCACAAGGATGGAGAGCCTGTTCCAGAGCATGGGGATCCTCTGATCTGTCTTGCCAACACGTCTTATTTATGTCACAAGCAAAATTTAAATCCTTGGATCTAGTGTTTCTAATGCTATTTGTTTTATGGATGTGGAAAAAGTCCATCAGAGCTGGATCTGAGGATGCCTGTTATGCCAGGCATAGATCGCCTCTCAGTGACCTGTAGGAGGCAGAGTATAGAGATGGGGTTTTAAGGTGATTAGTACTGGACAATGTGCTTATACCCTGGATTCTCATGGTTGTTCCAGGAGCTGCATGTGTTTGGTCAGGTGTATGCCGAAGGGGACATTATACTCAATGTTGGATCTAATACTGGCCAAATGAAGTGGCACTGTAACTTCCTTGGACCAGGTGATATAAAATTATTTTTTTACTACCTTGGCCACGTGGTGGTCAAAAGCCAGATTACTATCTGCATATGTTTCCAGATCCCTGATTACTGAGTCAGCTGTTCGAGGTGGCTTATCGATGGAGTAATAAGCATGGCTGGCATTTTTCCCAAAAGGCACTGTAATGCATTTCTTCACATCGAGTTTTAGTCTGTGACATTGATAGTAGTCTTTTGTCTGCATTAGACCCTCTTGTAAGATGTTTGTGTCATGGGGGGAATCTGTGATAGCTCTCAGTTTGCAGTCATGGGTGAATTTGGTTAGCCAAGGGCCCTTAACATTAGCTTTTACCTCTGAGAAGTAGATATCTAATAGGAGCAGTCCCAGCATGGAGCTCTAAGGTATCCTGGTAGTGGCTGGTCTCTCAGTGGATGTGGTATCATCAATCCTGATTTCCTGAATCCTGTCTGTGAGCCAGCTGGCCATCTTCAATAATTACCATGGCTCCTGAATCCCAGACTGGTTCTCTTCTGTCATCTATCTGTCAAGTCCCATCTTAACATAAAGTCTCTCAGACTGACTCCATAGTTTCTTCAATTCCACCAATAGCCAGTGACTCCACCTCGCACTGCGCCATGGTACATATTTCGTCGGTTTCTCAGAAACTCTCCAATGAAAAAAAACATTGCAAATACAGTGGAAATGTTTTCATTGTTGGCCACTAGCAAGGGTTTGGAGCCCTTTTAGGATTCTCTTTTATCTGTTCTGGAATTCTTGGCTGATGTTTTCTATACAGGAGCAAGTTATTCTACAATTAAAGTACAGTTGGCTGCTATTTCAAATTTTAACTTCTGCTCAGATTCTTCTTTTGCATCCGTAATGTCTAGACACGTAATGTCTGTCTTCCAGTTCCTGTTTATTGTTGTGTTTGATTGTAAACATGGCAGACTTTTTTCAAGAAATACTCGATAATGTTGCAACTTTTTTCACTGATTTTAATCTAAATGTTATAAACAATAGTAATTTTGTAAGTCACTCAAAGCTGTTTAATCCTGGAAAATACAGCACTTATGAGGCAGAAAGAAGCATGAAAAGGAATAACCCACAGCAGAATTTGGATGGTATTTGTTCTCTGACTAAATATTTTTGTCGATCATCAAAAAGCATTTCAAGCGACAGAGTCAAAGATGCTGTCATCAAATTTGTCATATTAGATATGCTTCCTTTGAGTCTGGTCAAAAAAGAAGGATTTCATTTTCTAGTATGTATTGTACAACCATCGTATCATATTCCAACCAGAGCAAAATTTACTATGCAAGTTCATGATCAGTGCAGACAGGTTATTAAAACAATTGAGAAGATGATGAATGATTCTCAGTATTGTTGTGCCCAAGCTGATGCATGGTCCAGTCAGCATATGCATGGCTACTTCAGAGTAAGCCTGTCATTCATACACATCCAGAAGATGGAACCCCAACTGATAAGCATGAAGAGGTTTACGGGCTCACATACAGCAGAAAAAATTTCCGTAATTTATCAATCTGTTATGAAACAATTCACAAGTTGGATGACAGTAGTCGGAATAGTCACAGATAATGCTGCCAACATGGTGATGGCATTTCTAAAGCCCGTTGATGTGATAGATGCAGATGAAGAGGAGGAAAGTGATAAAGATGAAACAGGAGAAGGGATGGAACATATTTCAGTTGCCTGAGAATGATTTGAAGAAGAGGGTAGCAGTCCAGTATCTGTGCGCTACGTGTGCATGGCACACACTTTGCAGTTGGTAGTTCACTCCGGACTTGCTGAAGTCCCACCAAAGGTAAACAATGTCCTGGCCAAATGTGATAGTTTCGTGTTAACAGACGTGGTTATCTGTTTCGCCAGGCACATTGCCTGATCGCCACAGCTGTGGATCCATGATTCAAATTGAGTTGGACAACAGATGCAGTTGACAGCAATGCAGCACAATAGGCTTTATGGACTGAGATGCAAGTATTAAGTCACTCATGTAAACATAGACTACCTGCAGAAGAAGTTGCCCATGCACCAGTACCACAGCAACAGCCATCAGCTTCATAGCCAGACATTTTATTTTCGTACATGATGAATACAACAGCACACCAACAAACAGCATTGAATCAGAATTGGGATTGTATTTGTCATCACCATGCAGCACCTTGGAACCACTACTCTACAGGAGTGACCTTAACCATCACTGTACAGTATACCTGCTACTTCAGCAAAAGTTTAAAGGGTTTTCAGTGCTGCTGGCTAGACTGCTTCAGCTACGTGAAGTAGACTTACTGATACATCACTGGAATTGCTTGTCATTACCAAGTGCAACAGAGACCAATTGATGAGCATTACTATTTGATGATTTTACTATTTTATGGTTTAAATATGTTTTACTGTACAGTTGATTATTTAGCTAAACATGTGCTTAGAGATACTGGGCCAGATTCAGGAAGGCTTACACGGAGTTCAAGAGTAGTGTAAGCCTCCGTCGTAAAGCCTCTAATTCAGGAACAGCCCAAATTTT